>NW_026934671.1:0-6105 GCF_032062105.1 Saccostrea cuccullata | reverse complement strand
ACAGGTATCTTGGAACATCGTGATATCACATCATTGAAGCATTCTCAATCGTTTCATTAATCTCTAAAAGCCGGAATAGAGAAACAAGGATCACGATAACATTTAACAGTTGATGAAGCATACAAATATGTGCCTTGCATGAAATGCGTGAATGAAATAGTTGTAAATATCACTAATTGTAATTTTAGAAATATTGTATTGACTTTTGACACCTTTTGAAACCCCATACAAGGATTCATTTGATACGGTCACACATATAGATATATGTCAGCTATACATAAAGATATATGACAAAGTTTTGTTAACTTTATGAAGACTTGTAACCGAGAAGATGAACTATAGTGTGCTAAAAGCTGAGGTCGAATGTTGAAAAAAAATCTCACTAGCTGCTTACGAAAAGCTTAAACCATACGTGAAAGAATATAATTATAGAGCTGAGTGTTGCGACGGTTCAAAATACCAATATATTTACCTTGTCTTTTAAGATGCTTAAATACGCTTTACAAAGTCCTATTTCTTTTTGATTTTTTCTCAACGTTTTAAAGTTTAAATTTGATACAAAAAGAATGTAGAACTAGTGCTAATTGTAACGGGGACCGTTACAGATGTTCCCTAAACGCTCCCCAAGTCCCTTTTGGTGCCATATTCCCTGTAATCTCTATTAGATAAGAAATACTTTATAGAATTTAGACTTAATCAAGGTCTTCCCAGAAAAATCCAAAATATATTTAAAAATAGGCATTGCACGCGTGTTCATGTGCGTAACGACCATATTATCTTGTCTACACTATCTCAAATTTTAATATACTTAAAATCAAAGCATTTAATCCAAAAGTATTAAAAAATACACTCATTCGAGTGTATTTATAATTTTACTCATTTCACGTGCACGCACGCGCAAGCACGTGCATAATGACTACACTTTCTTGTAGGAGTCCCTTATATTTATCTATGTTCTAAATCAAATCCTGTTTGGTTGAAAAACAAGGGAGTTATAGCCATTTGAAGTTTCAGCCAATCGGATCACAGCACACATGCATGCGTGTGATTTCATAAATTTTTATCTTTATCGTATTGAAGGATATCTAAATGAATGACTATATTTTAAAATTCGAAACATTTCGTCAAAAAACAAAGGAGATATTACCATATAAAGTTTCAGCCAATCAGATTGCAGCACACGTGCATGCGCGTGATTTCATGATTTTTTTCTATATCATATTTTAGGATATCCTAATGCATGACTATGTTTTAAATTTCAAAGCATTTCGTCAAAAAACAATGAAGATATAGCCATTTGAAGTTTCAGCCAATCAGATTGCAGCAAGCGCGCATGCGCATGCTTTCATGAATATTTTTATACATCATGCTGTAGACCTTCATAATGTAGGACTATTTTCAAAATTTCAAAAGATTATGACAAGAAACAAGAAAGATATTGAGGTTTTAGTTTCAGCCAATCAGAGCGAAGCGCAAGTGCATGCGCGTGAGATCTTGCTCTTTTGACCATGCCATCTTGTCTATACTACTAATGTGTCCTTACATTATGAGTTTCAAAAAAATTCATCAAGAAAAATAAAAGTTACAGCAATATCCATTATATTGGTCATTTTTCGTGTTGCACGTGCGCGCTCTTGCAAGCACGTGCGCGCAAAATGACCTTCGTTCGGCAAATCTACATAACATGTCTACTGACCCTGAAAACATTTTACCTTAGTTGGATGTGTAGTTTACAAGATCACTCGTGGACAAAATTTTCCCAGGAAGAAGAAAAATAATAATAACTAGATGCGTTCTTGTTGCAAGTGCAACAAGCAGGTCTTCCGACCGACTTCTCTTTTGCAATCTATGCTGCATTATCCCATGAAATAGATTTCATAATGTATTTTTTTCGTTTACGTTCATTTACAGTAGTTTCTCAACACAGATCGTGATTGTTCCAGGTATTTTACAAAATGTCTCCAAATATAGCTTTTAAAAATCGGCAAAATCTTCCACACATGTTATAAAAGAGTGAAAAGTAATTTGCAACTGAAAAAAGACAAAAACAAAGAAAAACTTTGGGGAACGCCTCGAGCGGGATTCGAACCCCTGACAGTAAGACAAAGTTTGGTTCGGTCATATCTTTGCAATAAACGCACGCATGAAAAAAATGAAAACATATATAGATATCTTTGAAGACGTTCTATAAACCCTATAAATCTGAAAGAAAAATATTGAAAAACAAAAGAGTTGAAAAATTAGACATTTTGAATTCACTTCCGTTTGCGACCGGAAGTAGAAACGACAAAAAATGAAGGACGTTCGGCACATCTACATGTGATGCTCTTTCATGTCCATGAGTTTCAATGTCATATCTTTAGCCGTTTTCGAGAAAAGTAGTGTACAAAAATCCATTTAAAAAATACAAATTTCCCCAAAAATCGCGAATGGAAGCAAATTTTGAAAAAATGAAAAACACGTCTGGAGATATTAACCTGATGCATCTTTCCTGTAAAAATCTATGAAATCCGTACAGACACAGCTGAGATATTGCCATAACTATGAAAAAAGAATAATAATAATAATAATAATAATAGGAAACCGACGGAAAACAGTAAGGTCTTCCGAAGGAAGTCGGAAGACCTTAATAATAATAAGAAACAGAGTAAAAACAATATGTTCCCCAACTTCGTTTGGGGAACATAAAAATAAAAGTATGAAGGCTGTCCAAAGGTTCGTTGACAATGACTCGACTTTTTGTAAAAATAAATGTATCATCAGATCCATGTAAAAATCACATATTCAAAGATTGAGGGCTATATGAAAACCATCTATCATTCTGTATTCAGTATTCCAGAAGTGAAAAAGTTAGATGGATTAGATGATCAGTATGTACTGGTCCCTGCTGACAAAGCAGGTAAGATTTACATTGTCTTTGTTTGTAAGGCTCATTATATAAATTGTATTTTAGAAGAACTAATTGGATTTAATTCTACGAGTGGTAATCCAACTTATACTCATAGTTCCCTTTCCAAGGAAGAAATTCTTCAAAATGATACGTCAATTTTGGATATTTTTAATATCTCAAAGTACCAAAATGTATGTAAACTACCATACGACATATTGGATTTTAAAACTTCATAGGTTTCCTTACAAACAAAGATACATAGCGGGTTCCAGTAAATGTTCAACCAGGCCTCTTTCTTTACACCTAACTTAGATATTAACAGTATTGAAGGAGAAACTTCAAGAGTACTGTAAAATAATATATTCAAGAAGTGATGAAAATTAGATGTTGATACCTCAAAATTCCAAGCAACTTAAAATTTGGACGATTTGAAATCAACAAAATCAACAGCTTAAAACATACGACTTTTCAACTTTATACACAACCATTCTCCACGATAAATTAAAGTCTAGTCTTTTTGATATCATTGACAATTGCTTTTCCAATAAAATGAAACTCGTAAAACTTATCTTGCCATTTGTCATTTTCAGGATTATTTTCTTAGAAAACAATCTGATTGTACACACAAGTACTCTGAAGATGACATAAAAAAAGATGGTTGATTTTCTGATTGACAATATCTATGTGATTTTTGGAGACCAGGTCTTCCAACAATCTATTGGATTTCCCATGGGTACCAATTGCGCCCCGTTATTAGCAGAGCTATTTTTGTATTCATATGAAGCAGAATTTATGCAAAATCTTACATGTGAAAAGAAGAAAACACTTGATGTGGCCTTCAGCTCGACATTGAGATCTACCAACGACTTATTATCAATTAACAATGTCAATTTCCATTCTTATGTCAAAACAATATATCCTGGTGATCGTGAGTTTGAGAATAAAGATATCACAGAGTCTGACACATCAATTTTATATTTGGATATATTACTATGATAATGTAACAACAAAGCTCTTTGATAAATATGATGACTCTAGCGTCAACTTTCCTTACTTAACCAGCAATATACCTTCCTCACCTGCATACGGAGTTTACATATCTCAGTTGATTCATATGCAAGAGCATGATCTTCGTATGATCAATTTCTATAACAATGTAAATTATTGAAAAACAAGTTGATGAATCAAGAATATCAGCAGTCTCGCTTAAGGTCATCATTTCATAAGTTCTGTGGTCTATACAATGACCTTGTCAGCAATTTATCATTGAGTCAAATGCTGTCTGACGTTTTTTATACTAATTGTTAGTCCATTATTTATATACTGAATTGAAGACGGATTTTTTTTCTTTTTTTCCCGATCATGACAAAGAGCACACGTAGGGTGTGACCGGTCAGCAAGGGGATGCTCACTCCTCCATGGCACCTGATCCCACCTCCGATGATATGGAGGTCTGCTTTTGCTCTGCTCCTATTTTGTATTGTTTTATGGACTTTTGATTTTGAAAACAGTACGTTATCTACATATGTTTCATTAAGATTAAACAGATATGTAATAACTTTGTAACAGAGTAAAATGATGTGTAGTCAATTTACACTGAATCCTAGTATTGTCAGTCCGTCCTCAATAATATGTGCACTTGAAAAAAAAATGATCACACGCAGTAAAAATAAAATTTTTTATTTAACCGGCAATATGAAACTATGTCCAGGCAACTTTAAATTTGATATCCAAGGAATGTAAAAAAATGATAGTTCCTATTCCTCCTTCTGCTGTCAATTTGTTATGATTGATTCATTTATCGAATGATATTTATATCAAGTCCTACAAGCATTCAAAAGGCGAAGATCTCGGACGTGCAGTGTCCAAAAATGTGTGCAAGTTCTTGACCACTTGGTCAAATCTACTGTTGCTTATTTATTTAGCTGAACTTCTTTTACTCATAAGAGACGTCGTCTGTTCAAAAAGGTGAAATGCCCCCCCCCCCTTCCAGTTTTACCCATGGCGGGCATTTACCTTCGTAGCAATGAGGGTTCTTTATTGTATCAAAATCTACCATAACACAGGGTCTCAGCTTTTAAGAAAAAACATGACTTTTACATCTAGTACCAAGCACTTGGCGAAGAAAGAGTCACTTTGTATGCTAAGTAAAACGTTTGACAAGGCCTTATTATGATGATGAGATGATAAGATGACCTATGTTGTTAATTATAATTACTTCAAATAAACATGTGCTTTAGTCCATAGTACGCGACGAGAAAAGATGACATCTATGATGGTTAACTGTAAAACCAGCGATAAAAGAGTATAAAGCACAAAACAACCAATAATTACGGTGTGTTCGAGAACAAATTTATATAGAAGATGTACCGGTATTCGTACTAATAAATTAAGTTCATAGGCAGTGCATTTCATATTAGGTAAACACATTAAAATGATGTTATATAAAATTGTAATAGCTGATACATATATAACAGCTGAATATCTATACCTTAAACAAATATGTTTTATGTTTAAAAGACATAAAAATCATCCGAGTAACCGGTTACGAAAATTGTCCGATTTGTCAATAATTATATCTTGCTTCTTTATCAAAAGTTTATTAATGTACCTATATCGTATAGAGGTAATACGAATTCTGGAAAGAAAATAAAACATCACAATAGACAAGCAGCATTAGAATATAATATATACCATATATATTCAATAAGTTTTGAAGATAATTCAGAAAACATTCAAACTCAAAATATTCAAAAGAGCTGGAACAAAAAAAAACGGTAATAACAAATGTCAATCAAGAAGCCTAAAAGTAGTGAACAAAATCGTTAAATAGAATAAATTCTAAATGGTTCTTGAAGTACGTTTTTCATTGAATAGGTTATTTCGTGTTCATTCAGGGTATTCAAGATTTCCCGGTAATAAACGTCAAATTATTAGCTGCCTTTTCATCGCCTTGCCACCTTGGATTGTACGTTGTCTAATGAATTCAAGCATGGCAGAAACCTCCAAAAAAGTACTAATTGTATTATTTCAGACCCTATCTCTACACCACAGGTGTTCGAGCTCTAGACTCATAAATATATCTTCTTTTATATCCTATTTTTTTCCTATTAGTGAAGAATTTTAAAGTAAATCTGTATTTTCGTTCAATGTTTATAACTAATATCATTGTATCGACCAAGGAACGTACGAAATGATGACTCTGCTGATATTCT
>NW_026934670.1:0-5979 GCF_032062105.1 Saccostrea cuccullata | reverse complement strand
GAAATATGCCCCTGCACTTGGCACCACCTGGTGGTACCGCTAAAGCCCCTTCTATAGCAGGAAAAAATTTCCTTTGGGGCCCCTTCTTTTTCCCCCTAGTAATGTTGATCACTTTATAAATATGGGATAAACCTCCCTGAAATATAAAAATGCTTTTGGAACCACTTGGTGGCAACACCACCTCTTTTTACTGATAGTGGAAATTTTATAGTCTTATAATTATTAAGTTGTCCCAGTAAAAATGTTGAAACATACTTCAAATATTTTACACTTGTGCCATACCGGTATTTCTTTTAAAACATTATATTAATCAAATTTCAGGTTAGCAATTGGGCCCCACAAATTTTAAGGTCCCTAAAGGATTTAAAAGGGATTCTTCCTAAGGAGTTAACCATTTCTTAGTGCTTTTTTGTTCAATTGGATAAATATGATAAAGTAATTTATTTCTTTTTTTCATTTTTAAAAAAGAATAATTTTTTTGTTCAGGGACCCTTACTGCCTCTGAGTATCTGATTTATTATGTAATTAATTGTTGCTTTAATTTTCTAATCATTAACCATTAATTATCTGAAATAAAGTTTTAAAAAACAGTACTCGTCTGAGACTCTCAGTTCTTTATGAATTTCCTTATTGGCTGCTAGCTTTAGGTTAGTGGCTGCTGTTATTGGCTGCTAGCTTCAGCCGGTTGTACAGGGTCCATTATAATTGTGTCCACCATAGAAATAAAGTTTAGATAAAACATATACATGTACATGTATGTTAGTGGATTTTTTTCAGAACTGAAAGTTTTCAAAGGCAAGTTTCTTTATGACTTTGAAAAAAAAAATCGGCCTTGAAAAAACTAAATTAAAAAAAACCAAAAATTTTAAACAGAATGAAACGTTAAATATTTTTTCAAATTACATCTGTTGCATTTAAAAAAAAAAAAGTTAAAACCTGTAATTACAAAAAATCAGAGGGTCAATTTAAAAACAACTCCACTTAACTCTACTATGACCAAACCTGCTAAAATTGTTGTGAATATCTGTTTTCATTTAAGTTTGTATTCTTTAAATATTCAAAAAAGTGCCAAGCTTGGAACGATCATTATCAATGATATGTTTGATTTTCCTGTTTGTTTACATTTTTAAAGTAATAATTCATAGAAGTTGAACTTAGTGACGATATGAAACTGTAACTCTTAATAAGATTTTTTTTTTTAAATTTTAAAAACCCCTTTTTGAAAATTTTTTTTTTTTAAAGAATTACTATAATATAAAATTTTTTTCCATTACATGTTCGTTGTATTTATTTTTTAAAATTGGTTACACAGAACTGATAGGATAAAGCTAGAAAAGTTTCACTTAAAACGAGAAAAGATATCAGTGTTTCACAAAAGTAGAAGGGATGTGTTTCAATAAACGTAGAAGCGATATAAGGTAGAAACATACACTAGTAGGTGTTTCACTAAAATAATAGTATCAGTGTTTCACTAAACTTAGGAGATATTAAGTGTTTCACTAAACTAAAACATATAGGTGTTTCATTATCACTAAACGTAGAAGCGATATGGTTTCGTAAACGTAGAAAGGATATAAAGAACGTGCGTACTGTTCACAGCTCGGACATCCAAGGAAACAGGTAGCTGTGTGGAATTATTCATAACATAACTTTCAGGTCGTCTAGTCGTTCTTAATTATATTAATTATTATTAAATAATAGTATTTCAATAATGTGTCATAGGTATCGTGTTAGGGGCACTTACAAGTGAAGGCCGGGAGTTGAGGTAGAGTGGTTGTCGATTTCTTCAAAGACAACGTATATGTGCATTGAAATAACCCGTTATTTTAACCCGAAATTTTCGTTGAATTGAATGTTGAGTTATATTTTCATATCGTAAAAAAGCTTCCTTACATTGTCCTACCGTCATCTGTAAATTAAAATCAGCGCTCATCACATTTAAGTCAAATAAATGTAGCAAGTGTACAACTTTACACCAAGTTTTTTTTTCAGTAAAACAAACAACATTTTATCAATACAAATAATTAGCATTTTTCTTTTTCATATGAAGCTTTGGTTTTAAAATTTTATAACATGATATTAAAAATTTTAATTTGTTTGACCTTTGTAATCGAAAAAGGTGTTCTTCGCTTTATATCCTTTCTACTAATGCTTTTTACGTCTTCAAATATAAAGTTCGGTGCTTGGTTATTTTTCATATTTCTTCGAAGCCTCCTTAGTTCACTACTACATTTCAACAGTTTTATCCTGTCTTTTACCGTTTCTGTTTTAAATTCTAGATTACTTGAGTTGTTTAAAGTATTTTCCTCACTTTTCTGAATGTTTCCCTCCCACTTCAAAACACCATCAGATACAATGCTTTTTTTCGCGGTTACCAACGTCTTTAACTTCCACCGCAGTGGCTTTCTTCTCTTCTAATAATTTCTTCTGATTTGTAGATTCAATAAAATTTAATTATACACAGTGATCCTGTGTTGGTCACACGAGCCAAATCTCAAATCTAGGTACTAGAATTTCAATCTCAAATTTAGGTACTAATCATTTTGGATAGAGAGAGAACATCTGCATGCCCTGCTTTTCGGTGATTGCTTTTGGTCAGCAGTACTTTTATACCCAAGTACTCCAGGACTACGCTTCCTCTCCTGTTATATTTACATTAGGCAGAGAGGATCCCAAACCTGCTGACTTGACTAAGACCCCTATCGTAAACATTTTATTTTAACATTTCAAAATATTGCCACACATTGAATGACAATGTAAACAACGTATCAGATATTGCACCCATCAGAATGTTTGATGACTGGTATTGGAAACAACGATAAGTAAATGTTATCAAAAATTACATCTAAGTAATATGCATATCTCATAAATATGTATGTGAAGCAAAAAAGTTCCTATCATGAAAACTGTTTTCACAGTTTTTCACCCTTGTCAGAGAAGAGAACAGAACGATATAATTGCAAATTTTTGTGTTCTGTAACCCAATTTAGTCGATTTATGTGATACAGTTCTCTTATTTTAATACATCACGCCAGCAAGCTTTGAGATTTACATTATAGTCTTTTTCAAACTGTCTGTGTAGAAATCCGTGTAAACGAGGCCCTCTGAAGGCTAGTTTAAAGCTTAAGAGAACTTACTTTCTTGAGCAATATTTCGCAAAACTCACCAAACACGTGTAACCCACTTACTCAACAAAAAAAATTGGGTGAATGACTTGTTTTTAAACTTCCTAAGCCTTGTTGTCACATAAATTCAAAGGTCTTGAATGATTTTTCTCGTGGAAAAATTGGATCCCTGACTTATTTAGTCCAGTATATAGATTTTATGATAACTAATAAAGTGATCAATGGTAATGGGTGTAGCAATTTAGTTTAATGACTCTTAGAGTACAAAAGAAATATGTACAATCATGGAATTTAAAAAAAAAAATGATTGTTTTGACATGTATTTAAAAATGTTAAATTGCTACTTTAACAAATAAATTGTCCCCCAATCAGGGTTTGTGATCCCGAATTAAGGAATATTGATCTCAGTGTTTTTTATTTTCTTTAAAAAACTTGATGTTACAGCTTAAGATGGCCTTTAAAATTAGTGATTGTCAAAAATTAGTCGATTGATAGATTGATTGTATATTGTTTAACCTCCCTCTTGAGAAATTTTCACTCATATGGAGAAGCCACCACTTGGCGGTGCATGGAGAACTGCAATGTTTTCCCTAAACTTGGCACTCAGGGACATTAAGCAGGGAGGGATCTTTTTCATGCCAGCACCTAATGTGACACGGGAACTCGGTTCATACTGGTCTCATCCGATGGACCGGTCTCACGTCCCACAATGAACCCGCGACGTAAGGAACGACTCCTTACTTCTCGACTCCAGAACAAACGCTCTAACCACTGCGCCATGAGAACGACAAAAATTAGTCGATGAAACAAATCACAACAAAATCTTTCTTATTGTTTACACGTGTACATATAGTGAATTGCATAATACACTGCCATTTAAATTTCGAGAAAGTTTTCGTCACTTTCTCCTAGGGCTCTTTGCATTCGTTTGGTTCGCTTTAAATAATCGTAATCAAATAGTAAAATTTTACTACAGTCTTCTTGCGGGCTTGTACCCAACCAAATCCAATTGTCTTCGTCAACCGAGATAGAAATAATGTTTGTTAAGGTTTCCTCTGGCCAAAGTATAATCCTTAAAAACTTGCCAGCAATGTCTAACATGTGAACTGCATTCTCAGTTTTATTAACCACCAAAATGTTGTCCTGATTCATAAGCAGCACATGAGCTAAAATTTAACACATTGATTGTTTTGAAATCCGCAATAGTACACAAACAAAGACGTTAAATCTTGATTATAGACATACAGTGACTTTGAACATATAAGGGCTATGTGAGTTTTCTTAATATTTCGATTAAACGAATCTCGTTTCTTCTGGATATGGAAAGTCGACTCCTTTTCTCTTTGAAATCGGTTTTGTTTGACCGTTTTCATCCACCTGCAAAATGTACAATTGTCTTCTTTTATAAGTGCAGGTTTTAACCTCAATATATGTGTATTCCATGAGCATAGATATGCCCATGCTAGTATTTTCCTCTACTGCAAGTACTCTATTCGATCTTCCTGCCTGATAGAATTTCATACACTTTCCGTTATTTAAGAAAACCCTTAATGTTGTCCTTTTGTCGGTTATAGCCAGAATTCCAAGACCAGAAGACAGTCCGCAAAGGTCACTAACATTTTTAAGCTCTCCACAAAGAGATGTTACAGCTCCGGAAACGAAAACTGTTTCTCCTAATTGAAGAAAGATGCTTCTCCCAGAGAATACAATTTTCCTGAAGTCTTTCATTGTATCAACAGTTAATTTGAACTCATGCATTATCGTCTGTTTTTCTTGATCCTTTCTTTTCCTAGTACGAGAAAGTATCTTCTCAACGTTTATGCCGTAAAAGGGACACCTTTTCTCAGTTTGCCTTTCTTCGTCAGATCCATTGTCATGTGAATTATCATGTTGCACATTTACTTTACCAAATAGATCTTCTACTTGCATTCTACTTATACCTTTCAGTGTCTCAAATGTTATGTTCAGTGGATCAGGACTATCCATTTTCCTTTGAAGCCTCCGTAGATCACCAAATCGATGCAAAAGTTTGATACAGTCTATTTCTGACTGTGGTTTGAGTTCTGGATCAATTGAAATGTTTTCCAGGTTTTCTCGCCCTTTTGAATGTTTTCTTCCAATTCCACAACAGCATCAGATAGAACGCTTTTGTAATGTTTGCCAACTTCTCTCACCACAGAAACAATACCCTCTTCTCTAGCACTGATTTCATCGAAGAGTTTAGTTTTTCTTTCTTCTAAAGTCTTACGTTTACTTATCAGGCAAGATCTTAGTTCTTCAAGGATTGAATCTTCTCCATGCATGGCGGCCATTATACATCCCATTGCTTCTCGACATAATCATTTGCGTCACATATGTTGTGCTTTAAGTGAGAAGAATCGTGTATGGACTACAGAAATTCAACGAGTATGTGTATGGTAAAACAGTGTTAGTGGAAACAGACCACAAACCACTAGAGAGCCTGTTTAAAAAATCATTGTCTAGTGCACCTCCACGACTTCAGCGTATGATGTTGAAAGTTCAGCAACATGACTTAGTGGTGAAATACAAAGCTGGCAAGGAACTCTACATTGCGGACACATTGTCAAGATCGACAGGATCAGATCCAGCTGAGGAGCAGGAGGAGCAGTATGAAGTTCATGTGATAGAAACTATTCCTGTGAGTCAGGAAAAGGTGATGTTATTTCAGAGTGAAACCAAAAAAGACCCTGTTCTCATGAAACTGAAGGACACAGTTCTACAGGGATGGCCAACAAACAGAAAGGATTTAGACAGTGAACTTACTCCATATGGAACTTTAGAATGAGATAACTTGTATGGCCTATTGTTGAAAGGAGATCGTATCATTACACCA
>NW_026934669.1:0-59773 GCF_032062105.1 Saccostrea cuccullata | reverse complement strand
TAGTCAAAATACTCGTTTAATTTTATTTTTTTTTTCATATCATTTTCACTATTTGTCTCTTACAGACTAGTTTACAATATACTACGCTATCACTATTATACAACGAATTTCTGAATTGTAAACATATACTTAGTAAAATAAAAACTGTACAGCAATATGTATCCAATGTATTGGATTTCAAAATTTATATATTAGTGACATTTTATCTAAATGCAGGATATCAAACGCTCGTATTTGTCCTTTCTTTACATAACGGTAGTAGAGTACCCCATAATTGAAGCCAATATCTACGTGTCCGTCAATGATCTTTGACAGGTAAACAATTAAAGCGTGTCTCTTATAAAACTAGAGGTACTGTGAGCAATGAGCTCACTAAATGATACCCCCCGCCTCCCATAATGTCGATGTTGCTATTATAATACATGTATATTGATTTACGGTAATGTGTAAAGAGGAATAACTTGTCCTACCAAATGTTATCCAGAAGCTTCTATTATGTGACGTCATAGGTAAACAAAAAATGGCAATGTCCATGTTTTGCTATGGGAAACCTAAACTACATGTCGAATAAAAAAGTAAAATAGGAGGTGCACAATGGCAATATGTAATAAAGATTCTGTGAAAGTTTCATTAAATTTCACTCAGTAGTATAAGAGGAGTTGCGGATAAGAGAAAAAGCGTAACAGACGGACGGACGGACAGACGGACGGACGGAATTAACGATTACTATATACCCTCCCGCTTTTCAAGCGGGGGGTATAAAATTTACCAGTTTATTAACATCTCTTTGGTTGTTATTTAACAACACGAGATCAATACATATTATCATAACATATATACATACATGCGTGAGCATAACATATAACATATATACAAAGTGTGCTTATAATCAAGTATTTCCATATATGTTTACATTGATGTTAACCTGGAGGTTTGACTCTCTCGTTTAAAATTTTAATAAAAGAACAGAGTTTACTCAATAGTCCAACATTTTTTGAAGAAAACAATTCATTAAATTTGATAATATTTGGTCTTGTAAAATAATATTTCGGAATGTACAATTTTCTTTCATCTTTTAATTTTTCACAACATAAACTAGAGGTACTGTGAGCGATGAGCTCACTAAATGATACCCCCCGCCTCCCCTATGGTTATAACTGGTGAAAAAGTCCATGTTTTACTGTGGCCGGGAAACCCAAAATATGTGTCGGATCAAAAAGTAAAATAGGAGGTGCACAATGGCAATATGTAATAAAGATTCTGTGAAAGTTTCATCAAATTCCATTCAGTGGTATGAGAGGAGTTACGGATAAGAGATGGGTACCCCAAAGCGTAACAGACGGACGGACGGACAGACGGACGGACACACATTTGGTTATATATTGGGTACATCAAGTCCAAGTCCTATTGGATACTGCTTATTGGATACAAAAAAAGTGTACACACGAGAGAGCATTATTTGGGTAGTTACTGTTCAAATCTTATTGGATATTAATCTTCGTGTCCGTATTTTGTTGGGTTTTTTTCTTATTGTTTTTTATTCATTTCAAATTTATTATATATTTAATATTTGCTGGTAATATCAGACAAGACTGAAAACCTTTGGTTTTGAACACATATATTTGTCAATTTCTGTGATATAGCTTTTTTATTGTAACACCTAACTAATTTGTTCTCAGCAATAAGGATATACACCTGTATATTTTAAAATATCTAATATTAAAATATATGAATACCTAAGTGCAAACAAACTGAATTGTGAAAACACATCTCAGACTCTGTTCAACCTTTCTTGAATAACAAAATTAAGTATTTAGGGAGAAACGTTTTTGAGTCATGACCAATTAATAATAAGCAAATGCCCATAATAGGGCATTACATGTTGGACAGAATGAAGGTATCCAACAGGCATTGGACAGCTGTCCAATACCTGTTGGGTTGTATTTTGACGAAGCGATTAAACTACCCAAGACTAATTGAACATGTTTATATTGTCCATTCTATTTGGGTTTCTTGAATCTCCTCATCAAAATACAACCCAACAGGTAATGAACACCTGTCCAACTCCTCTTGGATATCTACATCCCACCCAACAGGTAATGGACACTTGTGCAATTCTTCTTGGGTTTCTTGAATTGCTTCATCAGAATACCACCCAATAAGTAATGGACATCTGTCCAACTCCTCTTGGATATCTACATCCCACGCAACAGGTAATGGACACTTGTCCAATTCTTCTTGGGTTTCTTGAATTGTTTCACCAGAATACAACCCAACAGGTAATGGACATTCGTCCAACTCCTATTGGATATCTACATCCCACCCAACAGGCAATGGACACTTGTCTAATTCTTGGATTTCTTGAATTGTTTCACCAGAATACCACCCAACAGGTAATGGACACTTGTCCAATTCTTCTTGGGTTTCTTGAATTGTTTCATCAGAATACCATCCAACAGGTAATGGACATCCGTCCAACTCCTCTTGGATATCTACATCCCACCCAACAGGAAATGGACACTTGTCTAATTCTTGGGTTTCTTGAATTGCATCATCAAAATACAACCCAACAGGTAATGAACACCTGTCCAACTCCTCTTGGATATCTACATCCCACCCAACAGGTAATGGGCACTTGTCTAATTCTTGGGTTTCTTGAATTGCATCATCAAAATACAACCCAGCAGGTAATGGACACCTGTCCAAATCCTCTTGGATATCTACATACCACCCAACAGGTAATGGACACTTGTCCAATTCTTCTTGGGTTTCTTGAATTGTTTCATCAGAATACAATCCAACAGCTAATGGACATCCGTCCAACTCCTATTTGATATCTACATCCCACCCAACAGGCAATGGACACTTGTCTAATTCTTGGGTTTCTTGAGAATCCCCTCATCAGAATACTACCCAACATGTAATGGACACCTGTCCAATTCCTCTTGGATATCTTCATCCCTTCAATAGTATATAAACTAAAAGGTATTGGACATTCTTCTTGGGTTACTCAATTTTTTTTTTCATAAGAAAGAAAACCCAATAGGTATTGGACATTGGTTCAACTCTTCTTGGATATTACATCCCAACATTAGAATAAAACCCAACAGGTGATGTTTACCTGTCCAATTCTTCTTGGGTTACTTATACCCTTCATTAAAATTGTCAAATTTGTCTTGCATTAGATTGCAAACCCAAAAGTTTGATATTTACCTTCCCTAGTTGAATTCAGATTTATCTGCATTAGCATACATAAGTCCAAAACATATTTAATACTTTAATTCTAACATTCCACATCTCATTCAGTGTACACTTTACAAATGATAGGAAATATATAACCATTTTGTGCCTAAACTATTTGGCTTTTAAAGAATTTTATAACCATGTTTGCAAAATTTAAATATTGGAACTTGGAGCAAGTCATTACAGGTAGAGCAAGATGCTGAAAACCATATTGATAAATAGATCACACCCTTGATAAAATATTTTCCTTCAGTTGCTAAGATTGTGTTGTATTATATGGAAAATTTCTATAATCCTGTTTATTACAGATACATGTACAATGCATATTTTCCCTGTAATAATAAAAATACTTCTGAGATGTAAAAGAATGGATTAAATAGTCACTGATGTTAAAAGATATTACATGATCTCATTAATCTGGTTTGGAAATCACAAACTTAGTTTTGAAGCCGATAAAACAGTGTCGCACCAGAAAACTCAGTTACAAGTACAATGAATGAATTCGTTGTATCAAAACTTTAAAATAATTGATGCACTATGTCCAAATCTTTTCGACAAATCGGGATAAAGATATTAAATCAAATCATTACTGTTATAAGTCTTAGAGCTAGAGAAAAGTCATTACATGCCCAAATTTTACATGTAAGACTTTGATCCTATATTTCAATAAATGTCAAAATGGTTTTATTTTTGTTTCTGTTCAATACTTTCTTCTTCAGGGTCTCCCATGGCCTATACTGTATGATACCTCCATTGACCTGCTCTTTTATATTGCCATATGTTTATCCAGTAGCAGTGGTTATGCTCAGGCGATCTTTGAAATATTCCTCGTTTCATGCATCTCCTTCAGTTCTGCCTCTGTCCATTTTATTCATTCTGCAATTAGATAAAGGCATTTCTTTGCCGTATAAAACATGTTTTTCTTGACTACAGCAAGTTCACCCTTTATGTTGATCAAACCCAACCAAGAAGTAGAAGTTTATTTCTTATTCAGAAATATGTATTGATAAATAAAATGGAAGAAAAACTAAATTCTATCAACTCTTTTTTTTCTTCTATGTCTAACTGCATCTTCATCTTACCCCCCATCCGCCATAATTTTATCAAATGGAATCATCATTCAACACACAAAACGATGTTGCATATTAATTAGACAGTATGTTAGTTTCTGATTGTTAAGAAAGAGATTTTAAAAAGATTTTACACCTATTCCTTGCAAATTTTTAGAATTTCTAATGTAACACTATCAGTACATTAGGGGTACATAATCTTCAAAAACATCTCTACACTTATAAAAGATTTCACATCAGTATTGTTTTTAGCCCAATGGTTCTGCTAAAAAGGATTTAAAATTGACCCAAACCTTACTAACTGCTTTGAAATAAAATTGACAGGGACAGAGACACATTTGACACTCCATCCCCCCTTCCTGGGGTATGCTTTGCACAAAATTTAATTAAAATTGACTAAGCTGGATAGAAGTTGAAAATATGAAAAATTACAGTCAAACAGATTATGAATAACTTTCAGCACATCAGACATGAAGTAGTGATCCTTAAATAAAATACACCTACAAGATGAAGCTGTTTTATTCCTTTGAAGTGATATCTAGTATTGTTTCTTTTCCTGTATGCCACCTCTATCAGAACAAAATGTTATACATGTATTAACATAACCTATGGCCGTATAGTACCCCAGTATTTACTTTACAATTAATTAGGGATGGCAATCGATTATAGAATTGATAATCGGTTAACCGCAAGACGTTCCAACCGATTAACCGGTTAGTCGTATCAAAATGTACACTTTCACATTTCTTCACAAAAAGTCTAAGGAAGACATTAGATTGAGTTACATTCTGTTCATTATATTGATCAGGATATTTTATTTGCATAAAAGTAAAATATATAATTTTAATTCAATTTGCAAAAAGAAATAAAGAAAACCATAAATCTTGCCTGAGAAAACAAACATGGATTATTTTCCAACGCATATATAAAGACGTTTATTCTGCATTGTCACCATAATCAAAACTATGTCTGAACTCTCACTTTTGCAATGTCTTTTTTAATATAAAATAACTCATAGATAACGTATAGACATACTAATTAAAAGTGCTAGATGATAATGTTTTCAATATCATTAAAAAATTACGTGCAGGGAAGTCGGGGTAAAAACATGATGTTTTAAAAACAGCAATTACCACTGTACAAACTGACGAATTTCTCCGTGATCTCAATCAGGAGAGCTATAAATACCTACAATTTAATAAATTATAAGAACGCTAAATGAACTTTAAGCATTTGTTTCCTTTCTAAAAAATGAATTTTCAGGTATTGTTTTCAAATTTACATATATTTTTATTTTTTCCGACTAACCGATTAGGGATTTTCTAACCGATTAGCATCGTTCCGACCGATTAATCGATTAACCGGTTAAGAGTTGCTATCCCTACAATTAAATAAGTTCAGGAACCAACCCTCAGATGCCCTTAAAACAAATGATTCTAAACATGCAAAGGTAAAAGGCATCTGAAGAATTTAAAATAAAATGATAGTACAAACAAGCAAACAGTGTGCATGAAAATGTTGGCAAACACTAGAAAAAATACTAAGGTACTTTCTCAAACTTAACATGAATACTAAAGAGGTTTTATGTAGCTGTATTGCACATACCAAAAGCTTTCCTGCAGTTAAAGGTTGGTTGCCTAGTAGTTATGTAGTATGTACAAGTTGTCTCTAAAAATCTTATGGTTGGCATGAAGTATTCCTGTTCATTTTACTATGGTGTCCGGATAGGGCTATTTGCGTTAGCGCGACATTACGTTCAGATAAACGAGAGATCGCGCTAACACACAACACGCCGTCGCGCTAACGCAACTTTGCACAACACGTCGTCGCGCTAACATAACTGCACAACGCGCCGTCGCGCTAACACACAACACGCCGTCGCGCTAACACACAACGTGCAGTCACGCTTACGCACAACACGCCGTCGCGCTAACACAACTTTGCACAACACGCCGTTGCGCTAACACAACTTTGCACAACACGCCGTCGCGCTAACGCAACTTTGCAAGTTTCACAGTCTAGTAGGAAGTCGTGTCCGGAAATATAAGACTGCGCAAGGTACTACTAAACAGCGAGAGAACTCTAAGGATTTTTAGTTATTTATTGTCTGTAAATGAATTTTTTATATTTTAAATAACTAACATATCATGATAAAACAAAATTAAATTAAAAAAAAATATATTTTAACAAGTTGTTTGCTTATTTTAACATTTACTCTAATCTCTTAAGACTCAATAATAGTTTTTGTGATAAAACTAGTAAGAAATTAATTAATATGTTTTAGATCAGAGTATATTATGGGTCAGAATTATAAATATAATTAAAATTCATTAAAAATAATGTGTAAAACATTGAAAAATAATTGTAAAAGTATGTGATTCTTCAGATAAAGATTATTATTTCGACAGACAAGGTTTTTGAAATTCAATCGGGATCGGGATGTCATAAAATATTTCACCATCTATTTTGTTACATTTTTCTGGTGAAAACTTCCATAAAATAACTTTTTATATGATTTTACGTATAGAATATGATATAATTAAAAAATCAACCAAATTATGCATAAAATGTATCATTTTAAAATTGATGAACACATTAATTGCAATCAGCATGCGCAGTCTTATATTTCCGTACACCACAACTTCCTACTAGACTTGCAAAGTTGCGATAGCGCGACGGCGTGTTGTGCAAAGTTATGTAAGCGCGACGGCGTGTTGTGCGTAAACGTGACGGCGCGTTGTGGAGAGTTGTGTTAGCGCGACGACGCGTTGTGCAAAGTTATGTTAGCGCGACGGCGTGTTGTGCAAAGTTGCGTTAGCGCGACGGCATGTTGTGTTTTAGCGCGATGTCTCGTTTATTTGAACGCGATGTCGCACTAACGCAAATGGCCCTATAAGGACACCATATTTTACTGATTACTTACAATTGTCCTATTTCTGAGGGTCATCTTCTGATGAGTGTGTCACAATTGAAGTTCCTGTTTGACCTGTTACATATTAAAATCCTCAATGAACATGATTATGGTTTTAATTTCCATTGCAATTATTGATTACTTTTATATAAAAAAATCTAAACCAATTTATTGTAACATAATACTTAGGAAAATTATTTATGAAATATCAATGGTAAAAAAGGAATCATTATCTCCAGTTATCCTAAAATCACAAGTAAGCATTAATCATATAAATTCACATACGTAAACCCATTAGCTTTTTGTGCTATTAAATAATAGTCATCGCTGTGCAATAAGGGAAATCAAGTACTAATCCACATAATTGCATGACACTTATCATTGAGCTGATTGAGTGAATGTATATAATTTAATAATGAGATATCTGTGAGATATATATGTACAAGCAAATACTGCTATATTAAACAAAGGAAAGGGGGGAATTCAAATTAGGAAATCGAAAGATCGTTTTTAAGTAAATCAGTCTTGTAGTACTTCAAAATGGATGCAGTTGTGATTTATGGATAATATGAGTATGCTGTCTGGAACATTTCCATATTAGGGAATTTAATAGCAAAAAGGAGTGAAAAAACCGGTGGTGCTTTTCATGTATTACATGTGTATTTTAAAATTCCTAATAGCCCAAGGGGATTCCTCAGTGCATAAACCACTAGCCCCATCCTCAAAAATGGAAGCCCCGGGTGTAGCACGATGCTAATTACACACCCATCATGTGAAATAGTTATAGTAGCCCTATATCAATTTCAGTATTGTTTTAAATTAATTAAAACAAATGACAAAAACAATAATTTTAAAAAAATCAAAATAAAGCAGACACTCAGTCAAAATCAAAGACAGAAAGAAGCACTGTTTTGACTGAAAGTTTTTCAGTAATACAATGAATCTCTTAAGTTACATATCAGATGAGATAAACTTACATACAATTATTTAGTTGTTGTCAATTATCCCATTTATCATCATGTCAGCTCACTTTGCGATTGTAATACTGTCTACATGAACCGATAATATACAGCTGATTTATGATCACACGATTGTTAAAATTTTCATTTCCCTTTCCAATATACATTGTCAGACCATACTTAGTTGGCTATGATATAAAACTAAATAATAAACACTTTCGATTTATTAAAGATTATCTAACAATAAACGATCATTTACTAAATACTTCTCGCCCTCGAGAGAGTTAAAAAGACAGAGAAAATTCAAAATACAAACAAGTGCAACTTAGGATTAATTGTTCCGATATATCTATTTTAATTTTGTGCACAATTGTTTTCAAAATTACAATAAAATCTATTTTCCTTAAACAAGAACCCAGCAATAGATAAATATTAATCGAATAAACTTACCTTTCCTCTTGTCAATCAGAAAATCTTGTTGACATTAAGTGTTTCTTAGTCGCCATATTTTTTTTCCATGAAAACAAACGTTGTTATGATCAGGATCAACGGAAGTTGATTTTCGGAACTCTCGATAATTTAGAGTTCCGAATGTAAAACTGAAACAACAAAACACGGTGCGTCCGTGAAAGCAAACTTTTTGGACACTTTTTTGGACAAATCGTCGTGTCCAAGTTTTGTTGGGTACTAACCTGCAAATACCCAATTAGGGTGTTTTAAGCATATTCAGCGACACTTCTTATTGGGTATACCCAATAAGCAAAAAGTACCCAATAAGTACAATCTTGGCATGAAAAATACCCAATAAATGCACTCTCGTAAACACGGACGGACGGACGTACAGACGGACGGACGGACGGACGGACGGAATTAACGATTACTATATACCCTCCCGCTTTTCAAGCGGGGGGTATAAATATAGTGGAATTCATCACCAAGATCATTTTTACATAAAAGACATATTCTATTAATTCTTTCAATACCTTCCCATCTTCCTGTTTCAATGGGTAATTTATGGTTTGCTGTTCTAAATCTAGCTAAAATTTGTTTCTTATAATTATTTAACCTGCTATCTACATAAAATTGACATCCAAAGTGTAAATTTGTAAATAGATTATATGTCACACCTTTTGAAGAATCTTTACAGGTTGAATTCCAATTTTGTTGAAACTGATCTAGTAATTTTTGTTTCAAACTTTTAATAAGCCAATTTCTATTAAATAATTGATTCTGGTTCCAAATATTACTATATCCACAATTGTCTAAAATTGATTTCAAATTCTTTAACCATTTAGATTCATGTCCATTATCAAATTTTGCACGAAGTAATTTATACATTAAAAAACAATATTTTGATTGTTTTCCATATAAAATTTTTGACCAATATGCAATAATTCTTGTTTTGATATGTATACTTAAAGGTACTCTACCTAATTCACCATAGATCATAAAATTTGGAGTACTTGGTTTTAAATGAAAAAGCATTTTACAAAATTTTAAATGTACTCTTTCTATCATTTCAACATTACCATAACCCCACACTTCACAACCATACAATAAAATTGGAATTACAATCTTGTCGAACAAATACAATTGGTCATAAAGAGAAAGATGTAATTGGTTACCCTTTTTCAAAATACCATACATAGCTTTCGTTGCTCTTTCAGTAGCATATTGTTTTGTCTTAATAAATGAGCCTGTTGTTGAGAATATAATTCCTAGATATTTGAAATGTTTAACAATTTCAATTTCTTTGTTATTGTAATAAAAAACTTTATGCGGTATACGTCCCTTTGAAAAAATCATTATTTTTGTTTTTTCTATATTAACTTCTAGCTTCCATTTTTCACAATACAATAAAAAACTGTGCAACTGATTCTGTAAATCTTCGGGTGATTCCGATAGTAAAACTGTATCATCTGCATACAAAATAATCAGCATTTTTAACAAGACACCAAGTTCTTTTTCAATCTCATTTGATATTGTTGAGACACCAATATTGTTATGTGCAATTAAAAAAGATTCTACATCATTCAGGAATAAAGCAAATAAAAAGGGCGATAAGTTTTCCCCTTGTCGTACCCCTATTTTGCATGGAAAATATTCAGTAACCATATCATTAACAGCTATTCTGGATTTACTTTCAGAGTACATTTTCACTATAACTTCAAAACATTTTCCGGTAATATTATTTTGAATGAGTTTTTGCCATAGTCCTATTCTCCATACATTGTCAAAAGCAGCCTTAAAATCTATAAATGCACAATATAGTTTCTTTTTCAATAAAAAGGATAATTCGATTAGCGATTGTAAAGTAAAAATGTTATCTATTGTAGAATAATTTGATCTGAAACCCCCTTGATTTTCATTTAGTATATCATATTGCTCAGCATAATTATTTAATCGTTTAGCTAAGATGGATGTGAATAATTTACCCATGCAACTTAATAAAGTTATAGGTCTATAGTTTTCAGGGTCATTGTCGTTCCCCTTATTTTTATAAATAGGCAATATATCACCAACAATCCAAGCTTCAGGTAAAATTGCTGAGTTAAAAACAATATTAAATAACATAACATATACCGGTAACATAATACTAGCAGAGGATTTTATGTATTCATTATAAATTTCATCACTTCCAGAACTTTTGTTATTTTTAATATTTTCAATTGCGTGTTTTATCTCATCTTCAGTTATCACTGAGTCTAGTTCTTCATTAGTATATGTATTTCTAATCTCATTTGATAGTGGTTCGTCATTATTTACATCGCCATTATTGACGTTTTTAAAGTAATTGTAAAATTCATCAATATTAATATCACATTTTTTGTTGTTCGGCCTTTTATTAATTATTTTCCAATAACTTTTTGGATCGTTACTTCTCAGTTTTCTAATTTTTTTCATAATTAAATTTCTATGTTTTTTCATACTTTTATCCATAGTATTTTTATATTTACGTTCATTGATACGTACTTCTTCTTTTAAGATGCTTGAACGATATTTCCTAAACATTCGTTTTGATTTCCTATATTTTTTTTGTGCTATTTTGCATTCTTTATCAAACCATTCTTTTCTTTTCTGTGGTAGTTTATTGTGAGTTTGGCGAGCATTAAATGTTCCAAAAGTTGTGCGTGCCGAGTCAAGCAGTAGACCTGCAGTGTCTGAAAAGATTTCATTAACCTGGTTTTTATTTAAATCATTGATATCAATATTGCTCAAGTCATATTTTAATTTTCTTAGAACATTTAAATCAATATTTTGACAAAATTCTTCTGTTTTTTCATTATCCCATGGTTTTATCTTCTGACACGAAAAATTATTTTTATTTTTCTTACTTTCTTCTTTAGTTTGGTAGTTATCATTTGAGATATATGAGTTCACACTTATTTCACAAAGTAGTGGCATATGGATATCAGAATATAACCTATTGAATTCTAGTACAGAAAAATTTTGCACATGTTTCAAAAATTCAACACTACATATACAATAATCGACCACACTTGATTTTGTTGTAGTAAATTTACCCTCTTCTAATCTTCCATTCAATAAATACATATTGTTATTTTTACAAAAATTTAATAAATTGTTTCCAAAATTATTCTTTGTTTTATCTAATGATTTTCGTTTCCTTGGTATATTTATCTTTTGTAATTCAAATACATTTGAGAGACAGTCTAAACTGGGATCATCTAACTCAAATTCTTGATTTGATATGTCATCTGATTCAATAAAATCATCTCTATCAGAAGTTCTTGCATTAAAATCTCCAGTTAGGCATATATGGCTAAATTCACTTTGTAAATTCAAAAATTCAAGTTCAATTTCTTCAAAAGCTTCCCTTGAACTATATATAGAACTTTCTGGTGGTATATAAACAACACCTAAAATCAAGTCTTTATCTAAATTAATTAAAGAAGATTTTAATCTTAACCAGTGAACAAATTTACAATCTGTGTGAACGATAGTTACATAATCTTTGATAGATTTTTTGTATCCAATTACAATACCACCAGAACGTCTGTTTGAAAATCCGTGCCTATTTTTAGCATCAAACAAAAAATAATTGTGATCAATCGGTGTAGTATCATCAGTTTTTGTCTCTGTAAAACACAATATATCAAAGGAAGAGATAAATGTTGAAAATTCTGGATAATTTATGCGTCTACTTAAACCACAAACATTTAATCCTAAGATTTTAAGTTTGCAATCAGTTCCAGTGGATGAATCGAGAGAGTCGGTTGGATCACTGTCCACTAAATTGTCACGTGGTAGATTTCCTCCTAGGTTATCCTACCTTTGACTTACTGAGCCGCGTCTGTTGAATGGTCGAAATTCACGGGCCATTGGAGTTAGGCGCGGATCTACGTTGTGTGGTGCCGCTGGTGCGTTATATGGGTTTTCCTGTCCGAAATCTGTCGCCATGAATCGCTCGCCGTTGATATAGAGTTTATCCATAACCAGTTGCGCTTTGATGCCCTGTCGTTTAGCTTCTTTGTAATTCGGGTATAATATTTTCCGGTTATCGTTTATTTCCTTGGGAAATTGCTCGAATACACTGAAATCTGCGTTGCCTTGATCGCCTCGTTCCCGTAGATCGGTGATCACCGTGATTGCAGTTTTTCGGACCTTTTCACGATCCTTAAAGTTTACAAATTTTGCCACAACTGCCCGAGATTTTGCCTCTTGCTTCCGGCCCATACGATGTACTCGATGAAATGGAATTTCATCCGTTATTCCGAGTTTTTCAGACATGAACGCTTTTAGTGCCTGCTCACATTGTTCTGATGTTTCATCTTTTGGTTCATGAATTCCCACAAATATAAGGTTGTCACGCATAGACCTTGCTTGTAATTCATTTTGCTGGTCTTTTAGATCTAACATTTTTTTTGTCATAATTGTCATTTGTTCTCTAAGTGCCTCACTCTCTTTTTCTAAATTCTCATGTATTTTTTTGGATCTCTTCATTTCTACTACTATCTCTTTTGATGTTTCTTCATTCTCATCTAACTTTTCACTAGTGAATATAATGTTTTTTTCAATGTCTGACATTTTTGTTTTCAATTCAAGCACGTCAGTTGTGACAGTATTCATTGTTGCTTCAAATTTGCTGATTCTAGATTCAATTTGATCAAGTTTATCCAATTTTTGGCAAACTTTGTCCAATGTTTTGGCCAAATTGTCTATTTTATTACCATAATCAATTGGCTGTAATCCACCCTGATATTGTTGTACCTGTTGTACAGGATGAACAGGCGCTACAGGTGAGAAACTGTAATTCATTACAGGCAATTGAGACATTTGTGGTATTTGGTATGTACTATTTTGATTGTTCTGCATACTCTGTTGATTGTTTATTGGAGTTGAGAATAACGGTTGCGAGATTCTTTGTGTGTCTACATTGTCTTGAGAAGTACTCATAACACTTACTTTTCTTTGTTGCGCTTCACTGCTCAAATCTGGGCCTTCTTTTCTTTTCTTCCCTTTCTTAGATTTATTTCCATTAGAACCGCCGGATCCACTTCCAGATGTTTTAGGCCTCATAACACGCAGTTGAAATCATTCGGTAAATCCCCCAAAGTTTGTTACTTTTAAACTGAAAATATCTTATATTCAGAGCTCGAAGAATCATGACTCTCATTCAGCTCACGCATGCGCATGTCATAAAACAAAGACATAGCGAGAGCTTGGGATAAGATTTAATGAAATTTTGTGCAAACAATCAATAATTTTATGAAAAAATTAATATCAGAAAAAGAAAACACGGTTTAATCACTCTCATAACTGACCCCAATTTATATGTATTTACGATTTTGTAATAGTTTTTTAATTAATACTTTTTCTGAATAGTTGTATCACGTCAGATCTTAGTTTGAATTTACAAAACTAAACAATTGCCATCTCCATTTAAAATAGTAAGAGGTAGACAATCATTAACAAACATGTTTGATTTTTTTTTCCAATCCGTTTTTTATTTTTTTTGGTCATTTTTTGCGGAAAACTTACTTTAGGAAAGATTCATTTAAAGACTGTGTATACATGTATGTTTGACTGATTCGGCATATGATACATCATGTTTGATGTTACACTGCAGAATTCAAAATTACATTGATGAAACACATTTTTAATGAATAACCGACTAAAGAAATTTTAGTCGATAGTCGGTATGATCGAACGATAGTCGAGTACTCGAATATTCGTTGACATCCCTACTACATATGTTTTATCATTTTGGATTAAGCAAATTATCAAAATGTATGCTGTACAATTTCAACGATTTTTCTCAGGCTCTCAAGCAAAGAATTGGAATCATGCAGAATAAAAAAGTGCAGTTGCTGTTTTAAGGAGTCGCTTAGTTATTACTGTACCTACTGTGAGGATAATTTATGCGAAGAATGCAAGTTGCCCCATCTTACTCGAAGTGCAAAGACTGACAAAGGCCACAATGTTGTATTTTACCGGGACAAGAACCAAGGCATTGTTCAAAGACGGACATGTGAAATTCACACAGACATTCCAAGTACAGCCTACTGTAAAAAATGCAACAAATCTGTGTGTAAGAAATGTGAATGGCGTAGATGTAGATCCCATAAGACTTTACAAATAATTGAACTTCTGAAGATAAAAATAAATCAAATTCTCAAATCACGTGAAGATCTTACTTTTTTAATATATTCGATCAATGCATACTATTTATATGCAAGATATATTACTGTATTCAGCGGCGGCTCACACAAATTGGTCCGACCAAAATAGTTCCATCATGATAAGTAGATACAACATTATTGTTCATGATAAGAGTAAAGTTGTGTATGTCATACGTTAAAGAAATAAAAAATAACGTCAAAATATTATTAGAAAGTCACTTTCCCCTCGAAATGCAAATAAAAAATATCAATATTCCTACGCTCGCTCCCTCCTCAGCCCCCCCTTTTTTTTTTACATGTTTGATAACAGAGAATATTTAGGTCATTCTTCGATTCATATTTTTTCACCGATGAATTGATAATACTATATCAACAACTGTATTAAGTACATGTTTATAGTCCGTTAATTATCATACAATTTCCTCTTAAAGAAAAAATTAATCATTCTGTGTGTGTGTATTATTAAATGACGGAATTTTCAATCCCTGGCTGGATTCTGCTCGTGTGTACACTTTGTAAACTGTAGGGTATAAAATGTGTAGCAAAACGAGAACTGGGTCGGAGATTCGGGTTCGTGTTGAAGTTCAGCATACCATTTTATATAGAACTTGAATAATGTAAGTAATTTCTGCGACGAATACATTAGTATATTTCAGTAATTTTCAAAACAAAAAAGGTTTTCAGTTTAGAATTTTCCGATCCGGTCCTGATTTTCCTAACCCGGCCATTTTAAACACAAGTTGTTGCAGATGCAAATGTTAGAACAAACTATATATAGTTCATCAGGGATTGTATAATTTTTATTAATCAGAATTCGTATTCATATGATCTAATTAAGAAAAGAAAAGTTTTGTCTGCCATCGTAACTTCTCGGCAAAACAAAACGTGTTTCTCCGAGCTCGCTGGATGCGTTTGACAGCTCCATCGCACATGTGTAGATCAAGGCTAATGTTGGTCTTGCGGACACAGGTACATGTAGGCCTATGTGTACTGTTTGTTAGGAGACTGGGTGACCTCACGAAATTTACACCAGTTCGATGTGGACCTTTTTAATAATATAAATTTTTTTCAAGTATCTAATCCCACATATTTGTCAGATCATGCACAAATATCTGTATATATTCAATGTAATAAGTCTAATAGTGAAATTATTTCTACCTCAAGAGCTTTGCAGTCTAATATTTTGAAATGCTCTTATAAATGGGAAATTATTTCAAAATCTAAATTATTAGATGCTCTTTCTGATCCAAAAGTATTAGAACAAATTTTATCCTATGAAAATACAAATTATGAGCAAAATACACAAGGTATAGATAAAGCTACAGAAGCATTCAATTCAATTTTACAAGACTTGGCAATGAAATCATGTAAAATCATCAACTGTAGGGAAAAAAAGGCAAAGAAGAAAAAACCATGGTTTGACAATCAGCTTAGGGATTTGAAAAAAACTGTGCTAATGTTAGGAACTAAGATGAAAAATGAACCCTTTAATAAGAAAATTAGATGTGATTATTTTACTCACTGCAAAAAAATGAAAAAAATGGTAAAACAAAAAAAGCATTTTTTTGAAAAAGAATTATATGATAAATTATTGAATTGGAAAGAAACAAACCCCAAACAATACTGGGAAGTTCTTAATTCTTTTAAAAGAGATAAAAGCTTAAATAATACAGCAGATATACTAGTAAATGTTCATAAAGTTATAAACCATTGCAAGACACAAGGTTTAGGTAAAAACAATAATAAAGATTTTCAGGGAAGGATTGAAGATCACGTAACTCAGTATAAAACTTTTTTAGAAGAAAATCTAATTACTGACCAACCATTTACTATCAATGAAGTTAAGAAATTAATTTATAAGCTTAAAACTAATAAAAGTGCAGGGCCAGATCTTATTCCAAATGAAATATTAAAACATAGCTCAGTGGTTACTTGTAAATCTATAGTTAAACTATTTAACTTAACATTGAATACTGGAGAATACCCATCTGCATGGAGAAAATCATTCATTATTCTCATTTATAAATCTGGAGATAAAAATGAACTAAATAATTATAGAGGTATTTCACTGCAGAACTCCATGGCAAAACTTTTTAGTGCTACACTTAATAAAAGATTAATGCTACATTATGATAAATTATTCGCAAAACAGCAATTTGGATTTAGAACAGAACACAGAACAACAGACAGTCTTTTTGTACTTAAAACTTTAATAATGAAATATATCGTTCGAAATAAGACAAAAATATATGCATGCTTTGTAGATCTGCGCAAAGCATTTGACACAGTTTGGCATAAGGGCCTTTTATACAAATTAATGAACAATCAAATTGGTCAAAAATTCTTTAATGTTATTCAAAGTATGTACAGTTCATGTGAATCAGCTGTTAAATTCAAAAACAGTCATTCCAATTATTTCAAACTAGATAGAGGGGTAAAACAAGGGGACAGTCTAAGTCCAACTTTATTTAACTGTTTTATAAATGACCTACATGACACTTTTGATCAGTCATGTGATCCACTCATACTTAAACACACACATGTATCTAGTTTAAGCTTTGCAGATGAGTGTGATGACCTTGTTCTGCTTTCAGAGACTCATAGTGGTTTACAGAATACACTGAACAAACTGCACAATTATTGCTTAAATTGGCAATTATCTGTGAATACTACAAAAACACAAGTTTTAACTTTTCAAAAAGTACATAAACCAACCCCTGTTTTATATTATGATAATCACCCTCTTGAAGAAGTAAAAGAATATAATTTTCTGGGAACAATAATTGACCATAAAGGAAGTTTACACAAAGGAATACAAGAACTGTCTAAGAAGGGCTTAAAAGTAATATTCTCCTTAAGAAAAATTTTCAACAACTTTATACAACTACCTGTAAATTTGTCTTGTAAATTATTTGACACTCTTGTTCGTCCTATTTTATGCTTTAATAGTGAAATATGGTTTATGGATGATTATCTTCCTTCATACAGAGCAATGCTCCGAGCTATAAAGAATAACAGTTCATGTGATACACTCGCTTTACAAGAAAAATCCGTTTATGAAAAAGTACATACTAGATATAGTAAAACAGTTCTAGGACTCAATAAGACAGCATGCAATGTTTCAACTTTGTGTGAACTAGGCAGACTTCCAGTTTCTTCTTTTATTAAAACTCAAGTCATGATGTACTTTGTACGGCTAAACTCTCAAAATGTAAACCCCTTGATTAAAGAATCATATAATTTTAATATATCTATGCATGAAGAAGGATTTTACTCCTGGCATACCCTTGCAATGTCTATATTTGAAGAAAATAATTTAAATAGCAATGACTACAACAAAAAAGATGAAAAATTTGACAAAATTAGAAATTCAGTTAGAAAGAAGTTGAAGAAAATTGTACTAGATAATTATAAAGAGAAAACTATGGAAAAAATATCTAAATTTACAGAAAATTCAAAACTATACTTGTACAGTAAAATAAAACACAGTGTCGATATGGAAGAGTATCTTAAGCTTGAAAATAGTTTTAGGAATAGACAAATGCTAACTAAATTTCGAACAAGTGACCACTGCCTAATGATAGAAACTGGTAGACATAAGAAAATACCTCGAGAACAAAGATTATGTTCTTCATGTAATACAATTGATGATGAATCACATTTTTTTCTACAGTGTAGCTTGAATATACAAGCAAGGAATATACTTATAAAAGTTATGTTAGATAATTGTTCTTCATTCTACCTCAAATCACCTACTCAGAAACTTGATTATATACTAAGTCCAAAACTTGAAGTTATACCGGCTGTTTGCACTTTTATAAAACAATCATTAGAATTGAGAACTAAAAGGTCCACATCGGTGTAACATTTAGGGAATAAATTTCTATATGGATATTGTATATATAATTCATTGTTCTCATTGATTTTTTTTTGGTTTTTTGTATTGCTTGACCCATATGGGTGTAATATGCAATAAAGAATAATCATAATTAGACATTGCAGTTTTTTTTTTATTAACGTCATTATAAACACTGATAAACATATTAAATCTAAAAGTCGAATATCTTTGGATATGGGGTAACCCATATCTATTCTTGTTACTACATCAATTAGAGGAGAACTGCCATTATTTTCACTATTGTATGGACAATTTGGAGCGCAATCATAAGATAGTAAAAAGTGAAATTTATAATTTTGCAGATAAGCTATGGGATGTAGTGAAACAGTGGAAAAGTGAAATGTTGTCTCGTCTAAATAAAGCAAAACGGAGTTCTGAAAAGCCGATTAAAAATTCTCTTACAAAAACAAGAGAAAAATGTAATGACATAGAAAGAAAAATAGAAGAGAAAAGAGAAATTCTTCTCGACATTGAAGCATTACATAATCCTGAACTGTTACCTGAACCCGAGGACATCGAGTGTCTCCCTGAAAAACCAGACTTGAAAATACCAAGAATAAGTCTCTCCACTTCAGATATTAACACGGAATTCTTGAGTAACTTTGCGAACATAACTGTGTCAACCAGTAATATGAATAGTTTTGACGTACACGAGGTAGAATCAAAGCATTTCAATAATAAGATACAAGACATGACTTGCAGTAAAGATGGAAATACCTTGTTTGTTACAGAGCAAGGAAGAGGTAAAATTTCAAAAATCGATCATGATGGCGAGATTCAGACCGAGTTTGGGACAAAATGTAAGAAACCCCTGTTTTCTGCATATTGTACCGGAGGAGTTATTTATGGTAACCCCGAAAATAAAACGATTGAAATATCCACTTCCGAGTCCACGGATGAAGTAAGGACTATAATGTCTACAGGAAAATGGTATTCCAGAGGAATTACAATTACGCAAGAAAAAATGCACGTTTGCCTTCGTTCATATCCTGAAAAAAATAAAGAAAGACGCGCAAAGGTTTCTACTTTCGAAGTACCTGATAATCTCATAAAGTCTTTCAGGAAGGTGAAAAGCATTGAATTCCATGAAAATCAGTCTCTCTTTGAGGATCCAAGATTCATTGCAGAAAATAATAAAAATGGAGATTTGTGTGTAACGGATACAGCAAAGAAACTTTTAATCGTAGTTGATAAATGGGGAAAATTTAGGTTTACATACGAAAGAGATCTATCGAGCCACAAGTTTAACCCACAAAATGTTTGTGCTGATAGTGAAGGCTTTCTTCTTTTACTAGACGTTTCTCAGATAACAGCAAACATTCATGTCATCAACCACGATGGACAATACATCTGCCATATTGAACCAGAATACCTGAATAGTCCCACGGCTATGTGCATTGATTGCAACGATAGGTTGTGGTTAGCGGACAGAGCAAATGATAAGACTAAAATTCTCTGCATGCAAAAAAGTGATGACATTCTGAAGACATTGGAAGAGTTTAAGAATCATTCAGTGAAAGAACCGAAAAACAAATTGACAACTGCGGGAAATAAAGTTGTTTTACAACACTCACAAGCATCATCATGAACAATTCATTAAAAGCAACGAAAAACCATGTATCTGAATCTAAATAAAGAAACATTGAATATATCAATCATATCTGAGAACAAATTTACAACCGCTATAAAAAGAATGTCACTGGCCTTTTGTATTGACTGAGTACGACGCAAACAGTGTCGCAAAATCCAAAAACATTGAAAATATGTGTGGGAAGAACAACACTAATATTCCTGAAGTTTACTGAAGAAATGGAAACAGATTTGACTGTGAACCGTCTTTGTCGTGACGAAGTCATCTAAGCTTCGTCTTTTGACCAATCAAATATTGGGTGAACGATTCTTTATGCACTTTCAGATATATCCAATTGTATTTATTATACCTCCGCTTGAAAAGCGGGAGGATATATAGTAATCAGGCCGTTTGTCTGTACGTCCGTCCGTCTGTCTGTTACGCTTTGGGGTACCCATCTCCTATCCTCAACTCCTCTTATACCACTGAATGATATTTGATGAAACTTTCCGAGAATCTTTGTTACAAATTGCCATTGTGCACCTCTTATGTTACTCTTTGATCCGACACATATTTTGGGTTTTCCATAGCAAAACATAGACACTGCCATTATATTCATGTGGGAGGTGCGAGTATCATTTAGTGAGCTCATTGCTTACAGTACCTCTAGTTTTGGTTCATGTTATTAAAAAAGAAAGCAATAATTGTATATTAGTGTAATATTGATATATAAGAGGGACAGTATAATTTTACCTCCAAGAACTGCCGATGTGTTCTCTGTTTATTTTTCAACTTGAAATCTTTGATATACATGTATTTATTTATTATTTTTTTTATATTTTATATAAAATAAAAAAAAAAAAATCTGACTCATGCATTATCAATATTTGTTTTTGATTAGTCTTCAAAGTTGAGCAACTTTTTTACCATCAGCATACACTGTAAGCTATAAAAATGCCAATCATAATTGATATATCACTCAAATATTATAACTATGGTTAAAGTTTTATTTAAAATTAGTTCAGACTCAAAGATCAAGGTCAGACATATTTATTCAGTCATGAGGTCAAATAAAACAATTTCATATTCAAAAAGGTAATGTCACAAGGAATGCATTGTCACTAATCACGTTCAACTCTTGCTAACCTTTGTTTATATGCGCAAAAATATACCCAGGCAGTAGCTTTGCATAGATTCATCTTTTCTGGCCCAGCGGTTTTTAATTTTTATGCCCTGTGACCGATTGATTGATTGATTGTATATTGTTTAACGCCCCATTCGATAATTCTTCACTCATACAGAGACGTAACTGTGTGCTGGTGAAGGGCTTCAAATTTAGACCTATATTCGGCACTCAGGACCTGTGACTTTCACTTCTAATACCGAGCGCTTGCGCTTGGCGAAGGAACAGTCACTACCTATGTTAACGTCTGAGGTTTGACGCGAACGAGAATTGAACCCGGGCCTCCCGATCTCGAAGGAAACTCTCTACCACTAGGCTACCGTGACCGATACTCCCCCCCCCCCCCCCCCCCAACAGAGGATTCGAAAGTAAATAGTTTTCCCCCGTCCGTTCGTCTGTCTGTTTGCAAAAACTTTAACCTTGCCCATAACTTTTGATTGGGTGAGACTATGGCTTTGATATCTAAGATGTATATTCCTTGTGACAAGACCTTTCGTTTGATACCGCCAAATTTGACCTCTTGACCTTTGAGTTTGACCCACTTTTATAAAAAAAATTCCAAACTTTTACATCATTGTTGCGAGGGCTTTCATATTTAACATGTGTATTCATTGTGACGAGACCTTTCAAAGGGAATGATTTTTTCAACTATTAACCTTGAAGTTTGAAAAACCTTTAACCTTAGCCATAACTTTTTAACATTAAGTACTATGGATTTTATATTTCACAGTTTTATGTGATAAGACCCTCCTTTGGATACCATTTATTTTTACCTTTTGACCTTTACCTTGTAGATTGACTGGCATTTGAAAACTTCAACCCTCGCTATAAGTTGCTATAATGTAGCATAAGTGTTTCACAACCACATAGTTTTTAACGACCCAACCCGGTTTACATTAATTCTTAACAATCTCCCCTTGGGGCATTGATTTTCATTTGAATAAACTTCAATTTCCGTCATACAAGAATACTTGTAGCAAAGTATGGTTGATGTTTTGACCATTGATTTTGGAAAAAAATAAAAAAATTGGCAAAAACAAGAATGCTGATGCCAACGACATTGAACGGACAAAAAAAGAGCACTTAGATCTTCAGCTCGGATGAGCTAAAATATATCATAGTATTTTAACAAGTTTTAAATGTGACCTTAACTCGATCAAAACTTGAGAACGAAGGCTTAATAATTGTATTTTTATGATATGTTTAAAAATCAGTCAGAGTCTATTGGAGAAACCACCCGGAAAACGACGGTTTTCCATGTATATTGCTGAGGATATCGCCGCTACCAGTGTATCCATTATAAGGATACACATGGACGAACACAACATCCCCTTTGTTGACATGCGCAACAACGTTTCCGCTCACAGATCCATCATCATTATTCATAGCGCGTAGGTGAGTTGATCCATACTCAACATTGTTGATCATGAGCTGCGTAGAATGTTGAGCTTCATGTAATCTTATAACCCAAATAAAAACGTAAACGCCATCTTTTGGGGCAGTAAAGATACCGTCAACCCCATTGTATCCATTCCCAAAATTTGTGACCACGTTATCGAAGACAAGGATATGGTGTCCACTGGGAACTTTTTCCGTAATGGACATCCTGGCGTAAAAAGCAACATGATCCTGCGATGAGGGAGGTGAACTTGAGGCTTGTGTAAGAAGGCGTTCTAAAAGCAAAATAAAAAAAAGATGTTTGAAGAACAGCATTAGCTTGAACATTTGATTTTCATGTAGTACAATTTTCTTATTTCAAAAAATGCCTGAACATATACTGGAAAAGTCTTTGCTTGTACAGATATTTACAAAGTTTTTGAATCCAGTGTAGATACGGTGAATCAAAGTCATTCCCATTAATTGGGATGTTAAATGTATCTACATCTGTAAGGTAACGATGAATTTTTTTTGAAAGGGGACTTTGAGTTTAGGTTGGATTACCTAATATGAAATAAAATTAAAATTTTTATCAACAAAGACTATACTTGCATTCTCTTTGTTTTGTCAGTTGAAACCAAATAAATTTTTATGCAATCTTTCTAGGTCTATTATTATTATTACATGTATTATCAATATTCATTTCTACTGAAATAGAAAAGATAGATAATTCGCTTTCCAAAGCGATTCTTAAACGTTTCATCTATTCTACATGTAACAGAGTTTACAACTCTTCCCCTTCATAAAGTATACCCGTCTAGATGCATCAAAAAGTGTGGATTGAGTTGATCAAAACATGGCAACTGGTTTTTTTTTAAAAATCCATGCAGGTCGATTCTTAAATAATAAGTACGTGTAACACAGATCTAGATTCCATAAAACAAAAGTAATGAATATTTACTGATCATGGAATTTCTTTCTGGTCCTCTTATTTGCGGATTTTGATGGTTTTCAGTTATCGATGTAGGTGTCGACTCGTTCACCGATTTTACGTCATTGTTTTCCTCAATACCACAGTTCTGAATCACCATCAACAGTTTTCTGATATTGTCCTCCTGTCTTCTATTGTCATTCTCAAGTTTACTGATGCGGATGTTTTGACGTTCAACCGTTTCTTGAAGAATGGTCAAAGTTTTTTGCATTATGGTAATTTGAAACTGCACGTTTGAATCTTCATTGGCATGTGAAGCGGAACAACAAGAGAAAGCAAACAAAAGAAAACAAAGAACAACTTCGTGTACATGCATAAACTTTAACGGTGCCATTTTTCCGCGGTTGAACTAAGATGTGAGGACACCTTATCTTATCGTGTAATAGAATTATAAAGTAGGTGAAATATGTAGAGACAATTACGTTGCCCATGAAAGAGCAAAAGAGTTTTAAATGGCCGCAAATATAAACTAAAAGTTATTTGAAAACGAAAATTGTAGACCTCTACCGGGAAATGAAAAATTCTCGAAGGGGCGTAAAACAAACAAAATACTTAAGTACACGCACTGCAAAGTCTGTAGTCTTTAGAAAATAATAATGTACAGTTGCCAGAAAGGGAACAAGAAAACATTTTCAAAATTAACAGTAAGATTACCCATACAGGGAGCTCCTATAAAGAAACATTTCTCGACAGGTGCCAGGTAAAAAAAAATTAATGCAAATATTTGTGGGATGTAGACAAACAGTGGGAAGGTAACATGTTGTCCCGTTTAAATGGAGAAAACATTCTGATCGGCATTTCTCTGCGAAATTCAAGAAAAAAAATTAATGAAACAGAGAAAAATAGAAAAGAAAGGAAAAAAATTCTTCTCGACATTGAAGCAGTACATAATCTTGAACTGTTATTCGTTCTCGAGATCATCGAGTATCTTTTAAATTCCTGAAAAACCAGACGTAAAAATTCCAAGAATAAGTCTCTAAACTGCACATATTAATACGGAATTCTTGAGAGTAACTGTGCGAACATTACCATTTCAACCAGTTATATAAATAGTTGTAACAAAAACAGGAGGTAGAATCAAAGCATTTCAATAATAAGATAGAGACATGACGTGCAGTACAGATGAGGATGCCTTGTTTGTTGCAGAGTAAGGAAATGGTAAGATTTTTATAAAATCACTCATAATGGCGAGATTCATACCGAGTTTAGAACGAAATGTAAGGAGCCACTGTTTCCTGCTTAATGCGCCGTAGGAGTTATTTATGGTAACCCTGAAAATAAAACGATTGAGATGACCACATCCGAGTCCCGGACGAAGTGAGGACTATTATGTCGACAGGAAAATGTTTTTTCAGAGGAATTGAAAATAAACACGAAAAATAAACGTTTGCCTTTTTTTTATAACAATGCCGATGACAACTACTACGACACCAGACAATGTTGATCTGAAACAAACTATGACCTTCATCTACCGAAATATCGAACAAATCAATTTAAAAATTCTTTTCATTATTCCGGTGTTCATTTATGGAACAAATCAAATTTGCATATCCGTTTCTCACCAACTTTACAAACTTTTCGTAAAAATGTAGAAAAATTCATTGAAACATGTCGAAACTAAAAGTTATATAATTTCATGTTCTTGAATCGATCTGTATATGTAATTGTATTTTCACGTCATGTTGTATTATTTATTATAATATTGTACACTGTTTTTATAATTGTATTATTGTGAATGTGTTTAGAGGGCCCCGAGGAAGACTAGTGCACTGCACTATCGGGTTACCCTCTTTAAATAAAGTATTATTAGGGTCTTCCGCTTCCTTCGGAAGACCCTACTGTTATTCTATTGTTTCTATTTATTCTTTTTTTTTTCCCGCTCGACTTTTGACAGGCGATTTCTCAAAGACCTTTGGACTGATCGTTATGAAACTTTCAGGATAGATAGCTTGTAGTTAAACCTATTTAAACCTGTTTTAAGTTTTTTTATGCATGCCTTTATTTGTGAGTTATTGCCCTTTAATTGAAAATTTTTGATGTCTCGTTTCCACTGAAAATCTCAAAAATGACATAAGATATTTACACGAAAGTTGGAGAACTTGTAGCCAATACATTGTAGATGTGCACAACGATAAAATCATATAGCTGATTTCTTAAAGTTTGGAAGCTATAAAACGGCAAATTTTAGTAATTTTTTTTCTTTGAATTTTTGCTACTTTTTGTGTAATAACTTTTAAACCGAGAATAATTTGGTAAGAAATATATCACAAAAGTTGTGGGTAATTACGAGAGCTTTCATATTTGATTAACGAAAAGGGGCTGGCCCCTATAATTAATAATTTATAAAACAAGTACATGTATGTGAGAAACCTTTCAGGAACAAGTTGTCTACTATAGCCAGCCAAGCCTTTACTGCATACATGTGCACATTTTTAGTTGATGCATCTAAAAGATATAGTTTTGATTCGGTGTTTCTTTGTTTTCTTTTTATTCAAATAATTTTAAAATGTGATGATGTACACAACAATAATTAGTACCTAGTTTAGAGGATTTTTTCGCGCTTGTTTGTAAACAACGCGCGGCATTGTGGGAAATAGGAAGGTACTAAAGACGCGATGTACTAAACACTGATTTGACCTGATTCAAATTTGTCTGTAAATGTTCCAAACAATTGAATTTTTGTATAGCATATGCCTCGAAGTCATAAAGTCTGTACATAAGTAATTTAAAATACTCAATATTACCATTTAATTAAAAATTAAAACGTCAGGTAAATATCAGGTCTCTAGTATATCCCGTTTTTAGTGTGCCCCTTCGAGTCGACGTCGGACACATGTTTGCCATGGTTTACAAACTGAAAATAGAACTAGGAGACTTATTGTTCATAGAACAATAAGAGGTCTTTCCACCTTTTTAAATTTCTTATAGTTTTATATTTTACACTCTAAATTTAATTTTAAGGGAAATGGTTTGAAAAAAAAATGAAAATGTAAAAAAGAATTTTTTTTTGAAATGACCTTGACCTTTGACCTTGAAAAAATTTTCAAGGTCAAAGGTCAAGGGACACATTGCAATTAACCCCATGCTTCTACCATTAATAGTTTTCAAGATATAAGGTTTAATAGTAAGTATAAAGAAGTTAAAGGGCAATAACTCATATAAGGGGTCATTAGATCCTTTAGTACTTATACAATGAAGGTGTGCCTAAAGACCCTTAAGACATAAGTGAAGGTTTCATGCCTCTACGGTCTACAGTTTTGAAGTAGTAGTGATAACAATGTTTTTCGCATAAGGGGCAATAACTTTTGATAGAGCCTATCTTGGGGAACAAGATTGAAATCTTTGAAATAGTTTTAAGTGTACACATTAATGATGCAAAGACTGATTGCATATGTTAAAAGACAAAGGATATATAAAAAGAGCTTAATTTCTCATTTTTGCAATGACTTTGACCTTGACAAAATATTCAAGGTCAAAGGTCATGAGTCTCAATGCAGTTGGCCCCATGCTTCTACCATTTATAGTTTTCAAGATACAAGGTTTAATAGTAAGTATAAAGAAGTTAAAGGGCAATAACTCATACAAGGGGTCATCAGATTCTTTTGCACCTATACAGTGAAGTTAGGTCTAAAGACCCTTAAGACATTAGTGAAGGTTTGGTGTCTCTACGGTCTAAAGTTACGGAGGAGTAGCGATAACAAGGTTTTTCGCACAAGGGGCAATAACTTTTAAATGGGTTCATGTTAGGGGACAAGAATAAAATCTTCGAAACTGTTTTAAAAGTACATATTAATGATGCATAGACATTAAGTATATGTTAAAAGACAAAAGAGATATAAAAAGAGCTAAATTTCTCAGTTTTGGAATGACCTTGACCTTTGACCTTTCCATAAATTTCAAGACCAAAGGTCAATGAATCTTATGCATTTGGTCCCATGTCTCTACGTCTTCTCGTTTTGAAAATTTTTAATTATTTGTAAAATTCTAAAACTTCCAGGGGCAATAACTTATTGAAGGGGTCAATGAATACTTTCGCAATGAATCAATGAAGTGTCTCCTAAATTAGTCAAAGACATTAGTGAAGGTTTCATTTCTCTACGGTTTATGGTTTCGGAGGAGTAGCGATAACAAGCTTTTTTGCGAAAGGGGTAATAACTCCAAAAAGGGTCCAAGTTCATTTACGCAGGGTCAACTGCAAAAATCTTTTACGGAGTACATTCTTATGAATTGAAAATCTTTACGATAAATCTTGAAACTCAAAATCACACGGCGGAAAAATAATAAAAAATAATAAGAAAAAGGAAAAAAAGAAACAGAAGGAAATCAATAGGTCTTTCCACAGAAAGGTGGAAAGACCTAATGATTTGTGAAGTTGAACATTTTCTCACAAAGAATCCGTTTGTAGACATGTACACTCATTTAATCTGCAGCTACGAAGTACTTTGTCACTTCTCTGGAACATTATTCTAAGCAGAATTATGCCGATTCATATATTCTAAAAATCTTGTGTGAATTGTTTACGAGGAAATTCTGACTGTCACATTAACAAGGATGAACACTCTTGACTCTGCTTCGGATTCCCCAGTGATAATTGTATCGTGTGATGAAAGAGCTGACGGCGACATTTTAATGTATGATTGGCTTGGACCATTGGAATGAAGGTTAGAATATTTTTATTACTTAAAATTTACACTACTGATTACATGACAGAGACATACATTGATGTTATTAGAAATACACAGACACACCGATATATTATCTGTTTTACAGTTCAGACGCTCTCTGTTTACCTTGTAAATCCCCACAGCTTTATATTTTATTTTTTTTAAATTTGAGGATGTAATTTCAACAGTCCTACTATCTATCATAGTGATCATACTCTATAATTCAAACTGCACTTAATGTTACAGAATATATTCAACTAATTATATATTGACAGTGTGGGTAGACTTTACTTTACCGGTCCCCAGATCCGCAAGATCCTCGCGCTCATTGGACTATGACGTAACATTTACGTCACTCAACTGAAATATGTTAAATTTGCACACTATTCGACTGATTAGGGTTAGTCTTGCACCCACCTGAGAGATTAGGGTTAGTCCTTGCACTAGTATTCGACTGATTAGGGTTAGTCTCGCATCCATCCGAGAGATTAGGGTTAGTCCTTGCACATTATTCGACTGATTAGGGTTAGTTTAGCATCTGCCCGGGAGATTTCGTCTGAACGTCTTAGTCCTTGCATACCAACGATGAATTATGGTTAGTAACTCGTTCTTTTACATAAGTTAAGAAATTCAATTGTTACTGTAATTTTTCCAAGATCATATAATTCAACTTTAAAGACATTTCATTCGTTTGTTTACATGGAAGAATGGCTAAGTCCGAAAGAAATGACACTAAGCATGCGCCGCACGCGCTTCGTTCAGAATTATTCTTTGACGATTTTTTCCATGAATAAACAATATTTATTAATTTTTTTCAGAGATTGAGGTTAAAAACTACGTTTAAAAACGAAGTTTTAAACTAAACTTTTAACCGTAGAAATCGATTTTGGGGTCAAAAGGCCAAAAAACCTCGTATTTAAATTTTTTTTCGATCGCTCACGCGATCTCCTATATACTGAAGTCGCCTTCGGCGACACTTCATTTTAGCGCGTTTTTCTGGGGACCGGTAAAGTAAAGTCGTTCCGACAGTGTGACTGTAAGGGTGAGGGCATATACTTATTTAGTTTTAATTTAGATTGTGCTTGTCAAGCCGCATTTGACATTTGGTGCATCCATGCTCAGTGTTCACACTGAGAGTTTATTCAAATGTTTAATTCGAATGAATTCACTGCTCATTAAATTACTTCCCATTAGCTCCATGTGAACATGGGTAAGGATAGCTAATTCAAATTAAATAGAAATGAATTTTGAAGGTAGCTTAAACATGTTAAAGAAGCTAAGCACTGTGGGTCCAAAGTATACTGCGGAAAAATTGTGTGGAGCAATGTGCAAGTCACAATCTTCTTTTGCCAAGGTCTTATCATAAGAGCTCGCATTATGGGCAGGGATTTGTGCTGCTGTCTGGACTCGCTATAAATAGATGTTCTCAAAAAGTCTTAATTATTTAATATCATACTTTACTGACAAAAAAGGACAAATATTGCTCAGTTAAATTGCAAAAGAAATTTGTTTAAAAAAATTGTAATAATAGAAAGTTTGCTTTTTTGTTTGATAAGACTGCTGTAATGGTTTAATGTTTGTTTATTTGCCTTAATCATACATTTTTCAGTCATTTCATGGTGCCACCACTTGGGATGGTATTAGCTGCAAATATAGACTTGTACTCAGCACTTATTGCCTTTAAGAAGTATGAGATCCATTTTGTGCTAACACCTACCGTGACACAGAATCTTGGTTTATGCAGTCTCATAGGAGTAACCTGTCTAAAGCATTTAGCAATGGGATTGGAACCTGCGACGTAAGGTTCAGCTTCTTATTGATACTTTGATTTATAATATTTATTTGAGAATTTCACTCATTCACATACTTAGAGATGTTGATATATATTGTTGAATAGCATCAATTTAGACCTTTACTTAGCTAAGTAAACATGTACTGTGAGGTTTTTAAGGTCTCATTCATTTTATATGCCAGATGCATGTTAAGGAACATTACTGCATAAATGTTTTTGTCTTAAATTTGAAGCTCTTTACTAATATAGAGATATGTTAGTGTTAAACCTCTTCAAATTAGGGTAGACCTTTACTTTAAACTCAGCAATGTGAGTGTGTTTTGTGAACTTGTGTTAGCGAGACAGTGTGTTGTATGAATTTGTGTTAGCAAGGCAGTGTGTTTTGTGAACTTAATTGTGTTAGCCTGACAGTGGGTTGTGTGAATTCTTGTTAGCTTGACGATGTGTTGTGTAAACTCGTGTTAGCAGGACAGCGTGTTGTGTGAAATTGTGTATAAAGTGTAAGTGTGACAGTGTGTTGTGTAAACTCGTGTTAGCTAGACAGAGTGTTGATTGAACTCGTATTAGCGAGACTTCGTTTTGTGTAAACTCGTGTTAGTGAGACTGCGTGTTGTGTAAACTCGTGTTAGCGAAACTGCATGTTGTGTAAACTCATGTTAGAGAGACAGCGTGTTGTGTGAACTCTTATTAACGAGACAGCATGTTGTGTGAATTCGTGTTAGCGTGACAGTGTGTTGTGTGAACTTGTTATCCTGAAAATTTGTCGTGTGAACTGGTGTTAGAGAGATAGTGTGTTGTGTGAACTCGTGTTAGCGAGATTGCATATTGTGTGAACTCGTGTTAGCCAGACTGCGTGTTATGTGAACTCGTGTTAGGGATATTGCATGTTTTTTGAATTTGTGTTAGCGTGACAGTGTGTTGTGTGAACTCGTGTTAGCCTGACAGTGTGTTGTGTGAAATGGTATTAGGATGACAGTGTGTTGTGTGAAATGGTATTAGGATGACAGTGTGTTATCGCAACAGCGTTTGGTGCGAACTTGTGTTAGTGAATAGTGAGAAAGCCTGTTTTGTGAATTCGTGTTAGCGTGACAGTGTGTTGTGTGAACTTGTGTTAGCCTGACAGTGTGTTGTGTGAAATGGTATTAGAATGACAGTGTGTTGTGTGAAATGGTATTAGGATGACAGTGTGTTATCGCAACAGCATTTGGTGCGAACTTGTGTTAGTGAATAGTGAGACAGCCTGTTTTGTGACTTTGTGTTAGCGTGACAGTGTATTGTGTAAACTCGTGTTAGCGTGACAGTGTATTGTGTAAACTCGTGTTAGTGAGACTGCGTGTTGTGTAAACTCATGTTAGCGTGACAGTGTGTTGTGTGAATTCATCTAAGCGTGACAGTGTGTTGCATGTACTTGTGTTAGCTAGACAGTGTATTGTATGAACTCGTATTAGCGAGACTGCGTGTTGTGTAAAACTTGTGTTAGCAAGACAGCGTGTTGTGTGATTTTGTGTTAGCGAGACAGCGTGTTTGTGAATTTGTGTTAGCATGATAGTGTGTTGTGTGAACTCGTGTTAGCCTGATATTTTGTTGTGTGAAATTGTATTAGTGTGACAGTGTGTTGTGTGTTAGTGTGACAGTGTGTGGTGCGAAGTTGTGTTAGTGCGAAAGTGTTTTTCAGTGTTGTGATGGCGAGCTGTGTGATAGCCTAATGGCGTCTTTTGTGTCGGTAAGATGGCACGCTTTTATGAAAGTGCTATTGAGCTTTAGCAAGTGGCCCTATCTGGACACGCCTTATTATAATTGATCAGTTCTCAGATATACAGTGAATTACCGGTATTATTGTCACCATGAAATCAGCATTTACAGTTGCAATTACCTAGTTAGTAATCATAAGATATTGGTTTGCCAGTTTTAAAATTATGGTGTTCCAATGATGTGAAGTTGCAGTGTGTTAGCATGTTAATTTCAACAGACTGCCACTCCAATGCAGCTTTAAACAACACGCTGCTGTGTTTACACAAAACAAAATATCATGCAAACACAACTCTAAACAATCTGTTGAGTGTTAGCTTCACTGCATGTTGGATTCAGTGTGCTGGCATATTATCACTGACGTACATGCTAGCACATTGTCACCTCGTGCTAGTATGTTGTCATAAATACTCTAGCACATTATCCTAAACCCGCTAGTGCATTATTACTTTGCACTTGTATGTTGTCTTATTAGGGGATAGCATAAATGACTGCCTTAATTGGTGTAAACTTCTTTTAATTGATGAAAGAGTACATTAAAATTTACAAATTATACACAGAAAATGTGACAATATCTTATCTCTCAATTTGATAATCTAATTTATAATCTCATGAATTGCACTTTTTATTAGTAAAAGAATTATAAAATAAAAAATTTCAATTTCTTTTGGATAGGTGTGACTCATCTGAATACTGAATTTTGATACCAAGCATGACCATGATTTGCCAGAAGATCATCTGTTTGGATGTGACATGGAATAAACAGCATAGTGAAAATGAGTCAAGTTTTGGTTTGTGAAGACAATTTTAAAACACACTGTGTATCAATTATAAATTTTGATTTGACAACATAAATCCACAAATATGAACATATCAATTGCTCTCAGTTTTTCAAGTGAAATAGTTTTTGTAACAGAAATGCATGTACCAGTAATTACATTGGAATAAATGTTATTTTTAAATATAATTATATTTTGTTTGTGTAGCATGTTGACCTCTTTATTAAGGTCTTCCCTTTCAAAGTTTAGACTTACTTATTCTAATGATTAAGATAGATCCTCTGTCTTCAGCAGGAACTTGTAATACATGTATGTGTATTTTTTTACAGTATAATGTAAAAACAATTGTTATTTTGGCACATACAACTAATTAAAGGCATAAACATGTGTATGATTCCAAGGAATTCAGTACATAGGGCATGTACATGTAGTTTTCTAAAACAAGATTGAAGAGATGTCCAGTCGCATTTCAATGTCAACTGCAAAACTGTGCCTGTTGCATACTTATTAGCCCATCTGAGCTAAAGGAACCAGTAAATTTTTTAAAAACATAATTTTATCCATTATCATTATTGTCTAAAATTTCACAATATCATTTTCCAGAACCAAAGTGAAACTTGGCACAGAGCATCCTTAGTGTAGGGGATTCAAATTGTTCTTATGCAGGGCAATACCTTAAAAGAGATTTGTTTCTTTAATGCTGTAAATGTATTATATTTAGCTTGTACAATATTTGGTGGAAATTGACTTTTGAATAAGTTAGCGTAGATATTCTTATTTATGTTTATGTACAAGACTTTTAGCTTTGTACTTGATTTAGTGATTGCTGCATTCCGCCAAAGCTGCTAAAAAAGAAAACACAGCCATATGTAATATGTTTACAATATACCTTTCAGAGAATTTTACACTCCTATTGAGGTACCACCAGTTGCTAGTGGAAAGCTGCAAATTCGAAACATACACAACACATTTCTGTGCGTTTATTATAAAAGTATTGTTCTACTTAACTGATTGCAACTAATGAAGATTGTTCATCATTATTGTAAATACATTTGGATTTTTTGAATTATTATATAATTTGTTTATTTTATTTACCTAGTTATATTGTATATTAAATGATTTTAAAGCCATTTTTAAGATGGTAATGTAGCAAAACACTTATGTTTCTGTAGTATTACACGTTTCACAAACATAATTGCAACAAACATGATATATCCGATATCAAAAGTCATAATATTGGAAGTTAAACTGTTGTGGATACGATTTCAAGAATGCTGTTAGAGAGAGTACCCTTTAGACACCATGCTCACACCAAATTAAAGAATTCAAGTAAGGGTACCAAATTAAAGAATTCAAGTAAGGGTTTTTGAGACAAATCGAAAAAGAGAATGTTAGCAAAGTTGACAATCTAGACAGAAACATTTAATCTTTTGCTTATCGCTAGGAAGGAAGACCCACTCGTTGCTTTGCAACGAGCTTTGCTCTAGTTATTATTGTTATCAGATAAAGTTCACCTGAACCTTCAGCTCGGATGAGCTAACATACATCACAGTATCACAGCAAAACTCCAATGTGATCTGAAGCATTCAAAAGTTGAGAATGAAGGCTTTATAATTATATTTATGAAAATTATTAATGTTCTCAAAGACCAATCATGCAAGGTCTATTGAAGAAGCCACCCTGAAAATGACGGCTTTCCGTGTTCACTGCTGAAAATATCTCCGCTACCAATGTATCCGTTATAAGGATAGATACGGACGAACACAACGTCTCCTTTGTTGATATGCGCAACAACGTTTCCGCTCACAGATCCATCATCATTATTCATAGCACGTAAGTGAGTTGATCCATACTCAACATTGTTGATCAGGAGCTGCGTAGAATGCTGAGCTTCATATAATCTTATGACCCAAATAAAAACATAAACTCCACCTTTTGGGGCAGTACAGATACCGTCAACCCCATTATATCCATGTCCAATATTTGTGACCACGTTATCGAATACAAGGATATGATGTCCCCCTGGGGCTTTTTCCTCAGTTGAAATTCTGGCGTAAAAAGCAATCTGATCATGCGATGGAGAAGGTGAGCTTGAGGGTGGTGTAAGAAGGCGTTCTGAAGGCAAAATGGAAAAAAAAGATGTTTGGAGAAGAACACGAAATTATACATTTAATATCAATTTCTAATTTTGAATACTGAGTATGTGAAGAAAAAATCAATATGGTTAATGTACACACAAGATATAAATGTCTTGACCAAAACATTTATTTTGACACCTAAACACTGTATCAAGATATCATATGAAAGACAAACCCGATAAAAAAAATGCAAAAATACCATAGAAAGACATAAGATAAACGATATCTCTTGGGAAAATCCTATTTGAAGTTCTTTTCATTTAGAATCTGAATGAATTTATATTAAAGTCATTTTTTAGATGACCAATCACAAAATATGAAAATAAACGAGTTCCTTTTTTTTTTTTTTTTTTTTTTTTTTTTAAGGAAACAGTAGTCAATAATGTGAAAAAGTTCTAATCTACTTGAGCAATAGCACTATGAAGCGTTGAGTAAAGTCAAATTATTTGCTTCCTTTGATGTTCTACTTTTTTAAAAAGTCCATTGAAGTAATTTTCTCTTTACCACAACTAATACTTTGGTGAAGAGCAAGGGTAGGGGCTTGGTTAAACGAATTCTAGGCACTGCATGTATCGTTAGTTGTTGAGATGTTAACGAGGTTTTTGAATTCAATTTAGGCACGGAAATCAAACTCATTCAATCAAACTCCCACTGACTGGTATGTTAAATTTATTTAAAATTGAAAGTTTTTTTATGGGAGGGGGCTGTGAATATAGGTTGGATGACCAAATATGGAATAAAAATACTTATAAAGAGCAAGACAAAGACTATATTGTTATAAGCTTTTGTCAGTGGGATCCTTAAGAATTTTTTAAGTAATCTTTCTAAGTCTATTGCTAATTCCGGTCTGCTACAACGTAAGGATAAATAGTTCGCGCTCACTTTTTGCTTTTTAATTTTCTTAACCTATTCTTAATATAATATTAAACCTACCAGACTTCCCCTTCAGATAGGGTACCACTGAATGCAATAAAAATTGTGGAATCACAAATTTAAACTGGCAACTGTTTTAAGTCCATATATTCGAAAATATTTCGAAAATATTCGAAAGTATTTACTGATCATGGAATTCCTTTCTGGCCATCTCATTTGACGATTATGATGTTTTTCCGTAATCCATGTAGGTGTAGACTCAGTTCTTTGATATATTCCTCCTGTGTTCTATTGTCTTCCTCAAGTTTACTGATGCCGATGTTTTGACTTTCAACTGTTTTTTGAAGAACGATCGAAGTTTTTTGCATTAGCGTAATTTGATATTGCAGGTTTGAACCTTCATTGGTATTTGAAGCGCAACAGTAAGACAAGAGGCCCAGGGGCCACAGCGCTCACCTGAGCACATCAGCTAGGGAAAATCACATATCAGATCAGGACTGAAATTTTACTGAGGTGGGGGGGGGGGGCTTGAATTTTAACCCCCCAGGGGATCATGATTTGAACGAACTAGAATCTACACTACCTGAGGATAATTTCACATGAGTTTCATCTTTCCTGTCTCAATGGTTCTTGAGAAGAAGATTTTTAAAGATTTTTCCTATATATTCCTGTGCAAAACTTTGATCGGCCAATTTAGCCCCACCCTACCCCCAGGGGTCATGATTTGAACAATCTTGAATCTATACTAGATAAGGATGATTCCACATGAGTTTCATCTTTCCTGGCCCAGTGGTTCTTGAGAAGAAGATTATTAAACTTTGATCTGCCATTTTGGCACCATCCTACCCCCGGGGGTCATGATTTGAACAAACTTGAATCTACACTACCTGAGGATGATTCCAAATCAGTTTCATCTTTCCTGGCCCAGTGGTTCTTGAGAAGAAGATTATTAAAGATTTTTCCTATATATTCCTATGTAAAACTTTGATCGGCCATTTTGGCCCCACCCATCCCCCAGGGGTCAAAAGAACTATATGCGGTATTAACCAACATTTGCCCCCCAAAATCAAACTTTGATGGAGTAATATTTAAATAATTCCAATCTTAATTTTATTTATCGATTCCTTGTGTTTTGATTGGACGAGAACAAATTCAAGAAAAAGTTTACACATCGATGAATTTTTCAACCAGAACTACTTTCTTGACTGTTGTAAAAACAATGAAAACAGATACTTCTAGTCCGTTTTAGCTAAATTATGATTACAAGAAACTTATAAAAAATGAATTAATGAATGAAAAGGAGATAAACAGGACTGACAGACGGGAATATTATGTTTATGTCAATGTCGGATCACGAGTGTGAAATATTTTGAAATCGCTGATCATGCTGTCATTTTCTCGACGTTCCATATCAACTCAGTTGGTATCGTAATGTGATAGGGAAAAGAAACGTACCTCAGACTCTTGCCTTTTCAGCATCAAATCATATATTAACATCCTACAGATCCCATATTCTCCCTAAATCTTTGAACGAACCAGAACAAATCGAGGACGTCGTCGGTCTTCAACTTTCGTCATGACGTCAACATGGCGAAGTCAAGGACGAATTATTTTGGATAATTAATTCGCGTATTTACGATATTTGTTGACTTAAACAACATTCAATGAGTTTTTATAAGTTTAATTTATAGATTGTTTATGGATTTTATCAATATTCATCTTGTATACGTTTCTTTGCGGCATAAAGTATTCCTACGCCGTACAAAATAACGGATTGTATGGCGGCCTCAAAGAGAAATAATTTTAACAATTAAAAAAATTCGTAATATTGGAATTATAAGAATTAAACGTTCTTTTTTCAGAATTTATCGATGTGTAAACTCTGCCTTTTTACTCACAAACTTTACATAAAAGTGCTTCGCACTTTTATTCAGTTTGTGAGTAAAAAGGCAGAGTTTACACATCGATAAATTCTGAAAAAAGAACGTTTAATCCTATATTAAGTCCTTAAACAGGGGAGTATATGCTGACTTCAAAGCACTGAATAATTTCATAAGTAATGACGTCATATGTACGTAATGACGTCACAAATATGACGTAAATTTCAGTTTTTTTATGAATTTTGCAGAAAAATGTACATATTTCTTCGATATTTTAAATAATAGTCACCGAGCGCATGTGTGTTCAGGATTAATATTTTGATATAATGTGTAGAATGACAATATCAATGAAATATGTCAATATTGTTCCTGAACACACATGCGCTCTATAAATTCTAAAGCTTAAATTGTAGAAATTTTGTCCATTTTGTCCTCTTTCTGAAAAAGGATATAAAATCGGACTAGTTTGTGACGTCATAAAAACAGAAATTGTGAATACACTGCTCTGGAACTATAATATTTTCTGTTAACTTATATTTCTCGTACAATTTATTGAATTCAGCACATTTCAGGAAGTTTTCAAAATTTGACTTTTGTGGGGGCAAACATATGCAATATACCGCATATAGTTCTTTGAAGAAACTTGAATCTACACTATCTGAGGATGATTCCACATGAGTTTCATCTTTCCTGGCCCAGTGGTTATTGAGAAGAAGATTTTTAAAGATTTTTTCCTATATATTCCTATGTAAAACTTTGATCGGCCATTTTGGCCCCACCCTATCCCTGGAGGTCATGATTTGAACAAATTTGAATGTATACTACCTGAGGATGATTCCAAATCAGTTTCATCTTTCCTGGCCCAGTGGTTCTTGAGAAGAAGATTTTTAAAGATTTTTCCTATATATTCCTATGTAAAACTTTGATCAGCCATTTTGGCCCCACCCTACCCCCGGGGGTCAAAAGAACTATATGCGGTATTAACCAACATTTGCCCCCCAAAATCAAACTTTGATGGAGTAATATTTAAATAATTCCAATCTTAATTTTATTTATCGATTCCTTGTGTTTTGATTGGACGAGAACAAATTCAAGAAAAAGTTTACACATCGATGAATTTTTCAACCAGAACTACTTTCTTGACTGTTGTAAAAACAATGAAAACAGATACTTCTAGTCCGTTTTAGCTAAATTATGATTACAAGAAACTTATAAAAAATGAATTAATGAATGAAAAGGAGATAAACAGGACTGACAGACGGGAATATTATGTTTATGTCAATGTCGGATCACGAGTGTGAAATATTTTGAAATCGCTGATCATGCTGTCATTTTCTCGACGTTCCATATCAACTCAGTTGGTATCGTAATGTGATAGGGAAAAGAAACGTACCTCAGACTCTTGCCTTTTCAGCATCAAATCATATATTAACATCCTACAGATCCCATATTCTCCCTAAATCTTTGAACGAACCAGAACAAATCGAGGACGTCGTCGGTCTTCAACTTTCGTCATGACGTCAACATGGCGAAGTCAAGGACGAATTATTTTGGATAATTAATTCGCGTATTTACGATATTTGTTGACTTAAACAACATTCAATGAGTTTTTATAAGTTTAATTTATAGATTGTTTATGGATTTTATCAATATTCATCTTGTATACGTTTCTTTGCGGCATAAAGTATTCCTACGCCGTACAAAATAACGGATTGTATGGCGGCCTCAAAGAGAAATAATTTTAACAATTAAAAAAATTCGTCATATTGGAATTATAAGAATTAAACGTTCTTTTTTCAGAATTTATCGATGTGTAAACTCTGCCTTTTTACTCACAAACTTTACATAAAAGTGCTTCGCACTTTTATTCAGTTTGTGAGTAAAAAGGCAGAGTTTACACATCGATAAATTCTGAAAAAAGAACGTTTAATCCTATATTAAGTCCTTAAACAGGGGAGTATATGCTGACTTCAAAGCACTGAATAATTTCATAAGTAATGACGTCATATGTACGTAATGACGTCACAAATATGACGTAAATTTCAGTTTTTTATGAATTTTGCAGAAAAATGTACATATTTCTTCGATATTTTAAATAAAAGTCACCGAGCGCATGTGTGTTCAGGATTAATATTTTGATATAATGTGTAGAATGATAATACATGTATCAATGAAATATGTCAATATTGTTCCTGAACACACATGCGCTCTATAAATTCTAAAGCTTAAATTGTAGAAATTTTGTCCATTTTGTCCTCTTTCTGAAAAAGGATATAAAATCGGACTAGTTTGTGACGTCATAAAAACAGAAATTGTGAATACACTGCTCTGGAACTATAATATTTTCTGTTAACTTATATTTCTCGTACAATTTATTGAATTCAGCACATTTCAGGAAGTTTTCAAAATTTGACTTTTGTGGGGGCAAACATATGCAATATACCGCATATAGTTCTTTGAAGAAACTTGAATCTACACTACCTGAGGATGATTCCACATGAGTTTCATCTTTCCTGGCCCAGTGGTTATTGAGAAGAAGATTTTTAAAGATTTTTTCCTATATATTCCTATGTAAAACTTTGATCGGCCATTTTGGCCCCACCCTATCCCTGGAGGTCATGATTTGAACAAATTTGAATGTATACTACTTGAGGATGATTCCACATGAGTTTCATCTTTCCTGGCCCAGTGGTTCTTGAGAAGAAGATTTTTAAAGATTTTTCCTATATATTCCTATGTAAAACTTTGATCAGCCATTTTGGCCCCACCCTACCCCCGGGGGTCATGATTTGAACATACTTGAATCTATACTACCTGAGAATGATCCCACATGAGTTTCATCTTTCCTGGCCCAGTGGTTCTTGAGAAGAAGATTTTTTAAAAATGCCATTGATTTTTCACTATTACCTAATTATCTCCCCTTGGAAGAGGGCGTGGCCCTTCATTTGAACAAACTTGAATTCCCTTCACCTAAGGATACTTTGTGGCAAGTTTGGTTAAAACTGGCCCAATGGTTCTTGAGAAGAATATGAAAATGTGAAAAGTTTACGCCGACGACGACAGACGACGGACAAACTTTGATCAGAAAAGCCCACTTGAGCCTTCTCAGGTGAGCTAAAAAGCAAGCAACAAAATAAAAAAGACAACTTCATGCATATGTGTTAACTTTACCGGTGCCATATTCGGTGATTGAACTCATATGTAAGGACATCCATGTATTATCTTATCGTGTAATAGAATTCTAAATTAGGTGAAGAACATAAAAATAATCACGTTTCTTGTAGATCTATTAGAGGCTTAACTAACCCAAAACTGAACTAAAGTTAATTTGAAATAAAAGGCAAGGTAATAATTTTGTTTTGTTAGCGATGTACTCGGTAACGCTAAATAGATGTCGCTTATAATTCCCATACATCATCCAAATAAATAAAATAATTAATAGATAAAATTATTCCTTGGATCGCTTAAAATTAATTATGATTTAAAAAAAATAAATGGTAACTTTTTAGATAAATTCGCCCAATTGCTGTTCGCTAAAATAGCACATTTTACGTTTTAAACATAAAATTATAAAGTAAGGAATTTTTGCTATGGAGAAAAAATTTCAGTATCTTATTTTGAAAGGCTTGAATATGCAAACTTTTTTTTTTGCTTGATGGCATTATTAACAAGAGGCCCATAGGCCACATCGCTCACCTGAGCACTGTGGCTAGGAATAAAGTAGAAATTGGTTTATTATTGAAAAGTTTAAATCCAAAAGTAAACCTTTGACCAGTTATGGTTCTACTATTCTTGAGAAGATGAATTTTCCTATATATTTGAATCGACACTACCTGAGGATGCTTCCATATAAATATGATCAATTATGGCTTTTTTATTCTTGAGAAGATTTTTAAAGAATTTTCCTATATATTTCTATGTAAAACTTTGGTCGGCCATTGTGTCCCCGCCCTACCCCTGGGGGTCATGATTTGAACAAACTTAAATCAACACTACCTGAGGATGTTTCCATATAATTATGATCAATTATGGCTTTGTTATTCTTGAGAAAAAGATTTTTAAAGAATTTTCCTATATATTTCTATGTAAAACTTTGGTCAGCCATTGTGGCCCCGTCCTACCCCCGGGGGTCATGATTTGAACAAATTTGAATCTACACTACCTGAGGATGCTTCCCTATAAATATGATCAATTATGGCTTTGTTATTCTTGAGAAGATTTTTAAAGAATTTTCCTATATATTTCTATGTAAAATTTTGGTCGGTCATTTTGGCCCCGCCCTACCCCGGGGGGTAATGATTTGAACAAACTTGAATCTACAATACCTGAGCATGCTCCCATATAAATATGAATGAATTATGGCTTTGTCATTCTTGGGAAGAAGATTTTTAAAGAATTTTCCTATATATTTCTATGTAAAACTTTGGTCGGCCATTTTGGCCCCGCCCTACCCCCGGGGGTCATGATTTGAACACACTTGAATCTACGCTACCTGATGATGTTTCCCCATAAGTTTCATCTTTCCTGGCACAGTGGTTCTTGAGAAGAAGATTTTTAAAATATGCCACTAAATTTTCATCAATTCCCAATTATCTCCCCTTGAATGAGGGCTTGGCCCTTCATTTTAACAAACTTGAATCCCCTTTACCCAAGGATACTTTGTGGCAAGTTTGGTTGAAATTGGCCCAGCGGTTCTTGAGAAGAAGTCGAAAATGTGAAAAGTTTACAGACAGACAGACGGACAGACGGACGCCGGACAAAATGTGATCAGAGAAGCTCACGTGAGCCTTCGGCTCAGGTGATCTAAAAAGATCGAAAATGATTTGCTTTTTTGTTAAAGTAACACTGTGACGGAAAAATTGACAAAAGTAGAATTTTAGCATGACACATGCAAATTCTGTTCAGTTCATGAAGATACTCAGTTTTTAAGGTTTCAGAAAATTTCAGGTTTCAGAACCTAAATATTTACTTTAATTTGCAAAACCTCGTTATATTCATATTTCACATGACTCTTTTTTTGGGTTACAATTTTCTTAACAGAAACAAATGATATCAACTCATTATGTACCTTTAACTATAGAGCGTAATAAAAAATCAACAATTGCGTGGGTCTATACACAAATGTAAAACATATTGCTCAGTCTCAACTTCCAATAGAAGACATAAATGCCAATTCCTTATCCTTTCCGAAAAATACACAATGAAATATAGTTGAAAAAAAATAATAACGTTTACTAAAACGTTTAGTAACAACAAGCAAAGTATAGTGATTAAATTACATCCACAATCTAGTGCAGTAACCACCCGGAAAATGTTGCCATGCCATACACATTACTAAGGACGTTGCCATCCCCAGCATACGTAGAATGGATGCGCACGAATACAACATCTCCTTTCGCGACATGCGCAATAGCAGTACCGCTCACTGATCCGTCGTCACCATTTTTGGTGCGCATAAATGTAGCACCCAAAATATCATTGTTAACCATTAATTCAGTTGAGCGTTCAGCTAGATACAGTCTGATAACCCAGATAAATGCGTAAATTCCCTCTTTTGGTGCCGTAAAGACCCCGGTGAAGCCATTATATCCATTGCCAACATTAGTACGTACTTTATCAAAGATGAGAGTATGACTAACGCCAGGACGAACTCGTATTGAGGACATCTGGGCATAAAAAGCAATGACACCCTTTTCATACGGAGGTATTTCACTGTTCCTGGCATTTATCAGCAGACTTCCTATATCAAAAAAATGCATATTTAACAATGAGGGAGGGAGAGATAATTTTACAGATGCGATTTCTGAGTTTTTATTTATCTGATACGTGATATAAAATTTCTGTGTTTTCATGTCACTCTATATAGATAAACATGACTTACTTGATCCCACTATTCTTCCTTTATGGTTATCTTTTCCAATTAATTTAACTTTGGTATTCTTGGTGTCCGAAGAAGGAGAAAAGTGTTTGTTTAATCTATTTTCTGTTTTCTCCAGTCGAATTTTAATCTCTTCGCAGACTTTGTCTCGTCTATGTTGGGCAGCTTCTAGTTCTGTTATGCGTCTTTCCTGAAGAGTATTTCGTTCTTTGAGGTCACCAATAAGGTCACTTTGGCGATTAACCATGTTTTTTAGGACTAAGACAGTCTTCCTTAAAGAAGTCAATTCTTCCGAAAGCGAATTAATTTTACTTTCTTCAAATGCTGTCTCTGCATTAGATGTGAAAAAGCACGTAATTAAGAGTAACAAAAGTAAAGCTCCAGAGAACGCCATGTTAAATGCAATAATTTTTACTCTGGTTTTTAAAACCAAAAGGTATCCTCAATAATCAAGCGAAATTGAAATTTAACTCTTTTCAACATATGTTTTGAGTATAACGAACATGTGTTGCAATTTTACATTTATATAACGACTACGATTTGTTTATTCAAAAGAATTGAAACATGTTGTTGCCAGTCGACAACTAGCTTGATTACAATGTTTGTTTTTTGATAATTTACTAAACTGTAGGACTATATTTTCCCTCGTAATATATGACATGTCGGTCCACTCCTTTTTACATAAAGGATAATAAATTTTATTTTAGTATGATATAAATATTTATACTTTGTCAAGCTATTCTGTCCACATTAAGATTTAATATATTACTTTCAGGAGAAATTATTTTATTTTTTATGCAAATGATGATTTGTTTCATGAAAAATTAATAGCCAGAGATAATTGTGTCCACAATGTCAATGTTCTTTTGCATTCTTTGATCACATTAATTCTGCATTAAAAAAAATTAAAGTGATTAAATATAAATTTTATATTGCGAGTTCCAAACATGCTTCTTGTAGTTCATAGATGATTACATTCAAATATTGGAAGAACAAATGTTTCTTTTAAGACTTTGAGGTTACTACTATTGTGAAAGAATAATGCAATTAAGTTATCACCAGTCAGCCTACCACATAGACATATTTCGATTGATTGTTTCAGAAAGAGAACATTTTGTAAAGAGGCACAAATAAAAATTCAGTCCCCAAATTATGTTTTTACTAGTATTAAACTGTTGCCTTATTCCGATTGACTAATATTTTGGCTCAGAAGTTATATTCAGTATTTTCGATGGTTAAGCTTTGTGATCCGAGAATCTCTTCACACAGTAGGAAGGTAGCGGATCAGAAAACATAAGCTAGCAAAGATAAACTATCAAGAGAAATCAAAACTATTCCGAGAAATCATGCATTCTGACTTTCATCGATTACAATGTATACATATTATGCATTGTTAACAGGTTTTTATTTTATTGATGATCATGGATTTACTCAATCATCTGTATAGTACGGAAGCGTATTAGTGTCACGCAATATTTTTTTTTAAAGTTGGTAATTCCAACTTTAAAGTTAGAAATTCCAACTTAAACTTGGTAGTTCCAACTATAATCTTGGAAATTCCAACTTAAATCTTGGTAATACCAACTTTAATCTTGGAAATTCCAACTTTAAAGTTGTTAATTCCAACTTTAATTCCAAGTTAAAAGTTGGAAAAGCCAAGATTAAAGTTGGAATTTCCAACTTTAAATTGGAATTATCAGCTTTAAAGTTGGAATTTCAAACTTTAGAATTGGAATTATAAACTTTAAAGTTGGAAATACCAACTTAAAAAAAAAATATTGCGTGGCATTAATACGCTTCCGTAGTATAGTATTATAGCCATTGTAAAACAATGTTGTCTACTTAATGTCATAACACAAGCAAAAAGTTACCTAGCAACTTCGTAATTGCCTATAGAACTCTGGAAGTATTTACATGGATACCATGTGACCCATAAAAGGGATATTTAAGTAAATGACACAAATGGAGAGACTGATATGAATACCGGTATGTTCTTTTTATGGAGTGAATTAAAAATACGTGTACATGTCAACAGAAATCAGCAATTCTTTCTACAAAAAAGATAAAATGATATGAATTTTTGTTTCCCACGAGCAGGATGCAAATTCAACAATCTCCTGGGTCTGAAGCAAAAGTTAAGCGTTGCTAAATGCCTTAAGCTGACGCGAACTCTTTACCACCCCCCTCCCCCCCCCAAAAAAAAAAAGAAAAGAAAAGAAAAGAGAGATACATTTTGAAATATTAAAGTTTATTTAAAAAGTATCGTGATAACAATAACAATCTAGTGCAGTAACCACCCGGAAAATGTTGGCATGCCATGCACATTACTAAGGACGTTGCCATCCCCACCATACGTGGAATGGATGCGCACAAATACAACATCTCCTCTCCCGACATGCGCAATAGCTGTACCGCTCACTGATCCGTCATCATTGTTTTTGGCGCGCAAAAATGTAGCACCCAAGATATCGTTGTTAATCATTAACTCTGTTGAATGTTCGGCCTCATGCATTCTAATGACCCAGATAAATGCATAGATTCCCTCTTTTGGTGCAGTAAAGACCCCTGTGATTCCATTATATCCGTTGCCAACATTAGTGCGTACTTTATCGAAGATGAGCGTATGGTGAGTGCTGGGACTAACTTCTGATGAGGACATCTGGGCATAAAATGCGATGACTCCCTCCTCATACGGAGGCATCCCAGTGCTCCTAGTACTCATCAGTAGACGTCCTGTGTCAAAAAAGAGACATGTTGAGAGATAGATAGAGGATTATTATTTAATTAAAAGAGAAAGACTTTTGTTGAGAGATATAGCGATTGCTTGTATGTCATTTAACGTCCCTCTCGAGAAGAGAGAGGGAGAAACTTGTTCAGAGAGAGAGAGAGAGAGAGAGAGAGAGAGAGAGAGAGAGAGTGCTACAGATAACAATTTTTTTTAAATTTCCATCTCTTCAAAGTAAAACTTACCTGATCTAATAATTCTTTTTTCAGGGATATCGTCTCCAGTTGATTTAGTTGTGATGTTGGTAGGACCTGAAGACACAGAAAAGTGGCTGTGTAATCTAGATTCTGTTTTCTCCAGTCGGATTTTCATCTCATCACAGACTTTGTCTTTTCTATGTTGGGCAGCTTCTAGTTCTGATATTCGTCTTTCTTGGATAATATTTCGTTCTTTGAGGTCATCAATAAGGTCACTTTGGTGATGAACCATGTTCTCGAGCGCAAAAACAGTCTTCCTTAATGAGGTCAATTCTTCTAAAATCAGATTCATTTTACTTTCTTCCAAACCTGTCTCCGCGTCGCACATGAAAATACACGTTGTAGCGAAGAACAAGAGGAAACTTTCAAAGACCGCCATGTTCAATGGAATCATCTTGACGTTCTTATCAAAAATCTGACATTTGACCGTTATCTATTATACCGATTACGAGTAATTCATTCAGTAAAGTTCAATAATATATTGTTGCCAATTGATAACGTGTTTAAAAAGTAGTTTTTGCTACGTAAATTCAATAATCATTATTAATCAATAATGGAATGACACGTTCCCCCTCAAAAATGTACGACTTTTCAAACCCCTCCCCCCCCCGACAAAGTATCATATGTCAGAAATTCACATGTAAATATTGACACCCCCTAAGCTACATCGTTCAAATTAAAATTGTACACTTCCAACAGGAAACTATATTAATCTCGTTAATACAGGTTCATTTTTTTAAAATTAATTTCATGCCACACAGTTATGTTTAATTATTATTGCAGACTGGGATAATTGTTGAATGCACATGAAATAATTTAGGAATCTTCAAACCATTTACAAGCATTATGGTTTATTCTTCCCGACTTAAAACCAAGACTATTTAAATTAAAAAAAAAAAAATAAACTAAAAAATTTCAAAGCAGTCGACAGCATCTTTGTAAAACACATTGTACAAATGTAGGCTAAAGCGTGACTTCGAATCGATACTGTTTTGTACATCCATATGTCATGAACGTTTACAACACATTTAAATTTAAAACAGTTTTTATTATTTACTGTTTTACATCTTATAATTACTTGATATTTACAATTTAATATAAATTTGATATCAAAAAATATTTTTATGGAAGAATTCCATTAATTTTGCTATTTTCCAACTAAACATATGAATACTAGTAATCTGAAACATCGATAACATAAAATTCCCCAGCATCATTATAAATAATTTTCACTAAACGATACGACAAATGTAATGTTTTTTCATCAGAAAAAATTGCAATAACTGTTGAATCTCGTCACATGACAAATAAAAAAAATGAAATCATTAGCGCACAAACTGTAGGACCATTTATTTAGAACAGTTGTAAATGAATCTGTTTTTAACTGTATCATTGTACATGTACATAAATATTCATATGCATTTCCTCGGTAGTATTTTGAAATATCATTAAGGTTTGATAATATTATCACAAAAGAAAAAGCAGTTTGTGCCATTGGAAGTCCATTGAGGCATTTAAAAAATGATTGAAGTGCATCTTTAATAGGGGAAAAGGCAAAGTAAATGACACATTTCCATAACTTTTAATAGCTCCCGGTTGAAAACAGGGGGTGTATATAGTGATCAGAGTGTCCGTCCGTTACTCTCTGGGGTATCCATCGCTTGGAATTTAATGAGACTTTCACAGAAATTTTACTAAGTAATGACATTATGCAACTTCCATTTTACTTTTTGATCGGACACATATTTTGGGTTTCCCTTAACAGCAGAGTAGAAATATTGTCTTCCCAGAAAACAAACAATGTATGCATCGTACAAATGATTGACATCAATAAATGGTTCGAAAAATTTTTGCCATGTTATTTTAATGTTATACTGTACAACATAGAGTTTGATTTAGATTTTGTAAAATCACAATGATAAATAGATTAGGAGACAAGTTACACCCTTACACCTCTGCAACAAAAGGGTAGGCAGGTCTGCAGTTAGCAATATTTGCCACAAAAATCTGGCAGCATTATATGACCCATAATATAACAGTGATAACATTGAGTACACAGTGACAAACGTTGGGAAAGATTGATACCTGTATGCATATTCTATTTTATTGTATTAAACTGAGGACTTATGTCACCAAAGAAATCCTAGAGAACTCCTTTCACAAATTTAAAGAGTAAAATTTTTTTTTTAATTTTGTTTATTTCAGAGTTTAATATTAAATCAATAATTGCTTCAGCCAATATACAAATATTAAATTCATTGCTCAGTAGATAACACTTATGTGTCCTTCAGATAGACAAAAACAAAGACCAATTCTTCAACCTCTTCCGCCAACCCTGAAATATATATTCTGAAGTGAATGTTAATAAAAATTAAGAATATTGAAGTTTATTAAAAGTTTAGTCACAACAAGCAAATTATCGTGACAACAATCTAGTGCAGTAACCACCCGGAAAATGTTGGTTTGCCATGCACATTACTATGGACGTTGCCATCCCCAGCATACGTGGAATGGATGCGCACAAAAAGAACATCTCCTTTCGCGACATGCGCAGTAGCAGTACCGCTCACTGATCCGTTGTCACCGTTTTTGGCGCGCAAAAATGTAGCCCCTAAATTCTCGTTGTTAACAATTAATTCAGTTGAGCGCTCAGCTTTATGCAGTCTAACAACCCAGATAAATGCGTAAATTCCCTCTTTTGGTGCAGTAAAGGCCCCAGTGAAACCATTATATTGCCAACATTAGTTCGTACTTTATCAAAGATGAAGATATGGCGAACGCCAGGACGAACACCTATGAAGGACATCTGGGCATAAAAAGCGATGACGCCTTTTTCATACGGGGGCTTTCCACTGTTCCTTGCATTCTTATGCAGATTCCCTGTCAACAAGATGTGTTTGTGAAACACTGATGGTCTCGTATGGCAGCTTATGGAGAAGGTTGAATCTTCTAAAATGCATGTCAAACTCTAAAGGTCAAGGTCAGAATTGTTGGTATCCAAAGGAAGGTCTTCTTACAAGGAAAAGACCTGTGAAATATGAAAGCCCTAGTTCTAACTGATCAAATGTAATGGCCAAGGTTAAAGTTTTTAAACAGTTGGTTAACTCTAAGGTCAAAAGGTCAAAAATAGTACAATTTTCTGTCATCCTTTGACTTTCATTAAGGTGTGGCATTCTCGACCTACGTAGTTAGCGTCTCTCAAATGGGAATAGATTCTCATTGGTTAAGAAATTAATGACATCAACAACTTTAAAATATTGTTGACAAAGATGAGATGGCTTTAGCCCCACCTCTTTTCCGTAGAATGCTGTTACTGGATACTTGCTACACTCGTTGACATTCGCCCGAATTTCTTTCACATGTATGTTTCAACAGTGAATGAAACGATGTGTTAATTTCAGACGCTCATTATGTAACGAGAATACATCGCCTTACTGAATGTCAAAGGTTAACAGAGAGTATACTATTTATACTCACTGAAAGGTCTTGTCACCATGAATACACATGCAACGTATGAAAACCCTAGTTTTAACTGTTTAAAAGTTATGGCCAAGGATAAAGTGGTATTCAAACTCCAAGGTCTAGAGGTCAAATTTAGTGGTACCCAAAGAAATGTAAAAGCCATAGCCCCACCCACTCAAAAGTTATTGGCAAGGTTAAAGTTTTTGCGGACAAACAGACTGACAGACAGGACAAAAACTATTTACCCCTGAAAATTCTTTCATTTGGGACATAAAAATGCGTATTAAAATGTCAGGAAGAATTGTTTTAATTTCTGAATTTTCATCTAGATCTGATATGCGATATATTTTTTTGGATGTTCATGCCATTCTATTAAAAAAAAACATAACTTACTTGATCTCACTATTCTTTCTTTATGGTTTTCTTTCCCAAGTAATTTAACTGCGGTGTTCTTGGTGTCCAAAGAAGGAGAAAAGTGTCTGTTTAATCTATTATCTGTTTTCTCCCGTCGGACTTTCATCTCCTCGCAGACTTTGTCTCGCCTGTGTTGGACAGCTTCTAGTTCTGTAATGCGTCTTTCTTGAAGAGTATTTCTTTCTTTGAGGTCACCGATAAGGTCATTTTGGCGATTATCCATGTTCTTTAGGGCTAAAACAGTCTTCCTTAAGGAAGTTAGTTCTTCAGAAAGCGAATTGATTTTACTCTCTTCAAATCCTGTCTCTGCGTTGTATGTGAAAAAACATGAAGTTAAGAGTAATAAGAGTAGCTCTTCAGAGAACGCCGTGTTGGATGCAATAATTATTACTCTGGCGTTGATAACCGAAAGGTAGCTTTTGACCATTATCTGTTATACAAGTGAAATTGACACTCCCTTCAACATGTATTTTGAGTATCATATGGCGCACATGTGTTGCAATTTTACGTGTATATAACGACTACAATTTGTTTATACAATAGAATTAAAAAAAATATGTTATTGCTAGTCGACAACTAACTTGATACCAATATTTGTTGATAATTCTTTAGAGTGTAGGACTATTTTCCCTCGAAATTTATGACGCGGTCCACTCCTTTATACTAAAAGGATTATAATTTTTTAGATTTTTTAAATGATTATATTTTGTTAAGCTTTTCTGTCCACATTAAGATTTAATATATTACTAATAGTAGGATTTATTATTTCAATTTTAAAAAAAAACAAAACAGATGATGACATGTTTCATGGAAAATTGATAGCCAGAGATTACCGTGTTCACAAATTCATTGTACTTTTGCATTCTTTTAACACATTATGTATTAAAATAATTAAATATATACGTTTTATATTGCTAGTTCCAAACAAACTACTTGTAGTCATATATAATAACTATTGAACACATTTATGGAAGAAGAAATAAGTTTCTTTGAAGATTTTAAGGTCACTATTGTGAAAAGAATCATCCTACTTATTATAAATGATGACGTCATCTGCCAGCTGCTAATAAGATGTATTTTGATTGATTGTTTCAGAAAGAGAACATTTCATACAGAGACAAATAAAACTTCAGTCCCAAGTCATGTTTATTAATTGAAATTCTGCAATATTCAGATTGACTAATATTCAGGCCTAAAAGTTACATAATATTCAGCTATTCTCTTTAGAGAAGTGGACAGGCTTTCGCCTACATCCACTTCTCTTCGCAGGCCGTTATTCTGGAAAACGTGCAACTGAAGAACCGGAGACGGCCTGCACTTCAACTAACATTTCGTCTAAAATATGTGTGATCATATGTAACAGACTTGTGAAATCAACAAATTCAACATAATTAGTTACAAGGTTAGCTATTTTTAAAAAAGCTGAGGGACAGCCACTGGAATACTGAAAGTTTCTTTCTTGTTTTGTAATGGTATATGATTTGATCTATCCATCATGTTGTGCTCCTTAAATGTAATAAATGCCATTGTAAGAAAAGTTAAATTCTTGTAATCGTTTTCTTATTTGTAACATAATGCTGTACACAATAAATAATAAAACATAGTATAAATTTTAGCTAGTCTGCATCGTGATCATTACAATGATCTCCAATAATTTCTCTTCGGCGCAGACATCAGAGAAAGTTCATCTCATACCGGTAAATGAACAAAAGCCAACATGGCAACTAAGATCACATTAAATTCTATAAAAATGATATAGATTATGATGAATAAAAGGAAGGTAGACTTTGTGTTAGATTGTTTTTAAATATTATTAAATAACAGTTTTCAGTTGTTCATTTCGAGGCAATGCATGATGTGGAAGGGGGGGGGCATACTGCATGTATATTTAATTCAATTTCTGTGTTTGAGCATCCATTTTAGTGTTATTAGGAAAGAAAAGAATTGCTTCTAAAAAATAATGAACACCACGGAAAACAATTTAAAATGGAAATTCAAAATATGGTCATACATGCAGTACGTATACTTAAAATGTCTGATGATGTCTACCATCATAGCAAAACTATAGATTAAAATACCGGAATCCATCCTCCCCCTCTATCTCTCCTTTCATTGGGGGGGGGGGGGGGGTGTTGACCCTGTCTATAAATCAGCACAGTTCTCTCAGCTACCGCATCTCCACTGTGGTCAGTTTCTCAAATTCTGAGAATTTACTGTTTTACAGTGGTCTTCTGATGTTTTCAAGGACGTAGCAACAGGGGGGCCAGGGGGCCCTGCCCCCCACTTTTTTCCCAACATTACCTTTACTATTGGAAATGTCTGTTGAAAGGTTGGATCCCCCCACTTCTTACCAAAGTATAATGATATGAAGGATATGTAGTATTGTATGGAAAAAAATGTAAGTGAAAGGAAGTTGGCCTTGAAAAAAAGTTAACCACTACCCCCCCCCCCCCCCCCTCTGGTTGGAGAAAGTTGTGCAAATCTTTTTCCCACAATTCCGGTTAACACAAGCGCACTTGCAGTTTCATCCTAACATAACTAGTCAGCCCGGGGCTGACTAACAACTGTCACAAGAAAATTATCTAAAATATGTCTGATCATATGTAACAGACTTGTGAAATTAACAAATTCGACATAATTACATACAACTGTCACAAGAAAACCAACCTTTATGAGTTATTAATCCATTTTCACAAGTTCTCTATCCAATCGCATCATCTCAGGTCTTTCCGTCAGAGATCGGAAAAACAACCTCGAATGTATTAACATCGCCGGATGTTAAAAATTTATACATTTCCTGTTTAGTCAAATGTAGGATAGGGGGAGTTAGAAGTCTCTTCTATAGTATATTTTAGGTAATATCATTACATTGAATAAAGTTTAAACTTAATATTCTATAGATAAAAGGTCTCCATGCATTTATTTCAAAGATCGTGAAAAAGGAGGGTTGTCATGGCGTCTACCATACACATTCGAGGTCGTTTTTCCGCTAGTCGGAAAGGCCCGAGAAGTTGGGATTGGTTCTCCTTCCCGGATTCAAATTATGAGCAAATAACTCTAGAAGGATCACAAAAACTCTGATTCGGATAAAATTGGATATATTTTTTAAAAGGTCATAATGAAACGGTAGAAATTGTCTATTTTATTTAATTTAACGAGGCATTAATTCCTCAAATTTTGTTCAATTATTATTTTGAAATTGGTTTTAAATCTCTTTTAGTTTCGTTTTTCTGAAAAGGTAGAATTATAATAATGATAACAATGTTTTCCAATTTATCCGACTTAGATTAATGTTCACATTTTTAGAATAAGCCATGGTAGAAAAGCATGAGTTTGAATCCGGGAATGAGAAGTTGTAAATATGGATAAAAGATTTGTAAAGGTTTGTTTTCTGGTGACATTTGAGTTTACTTATGTTGAAATTGTTAATATAACATGTATCTTACGAACAATCAGACATATTTCAGACGAAATGTTAGTTGAAGTGTAGGCCGTCTCCGGTTCTTCATTTATACGTTTTCCAGAATAACAACATGACGGCCTGCGAAGAGAAGTGGGTGTAGGCGAAAGCCTGTCCAATTCTCTAAAGAGAATAAATATTCAGCACTTTTGATGGTTAAAGGCTGAAAGGTTTCTGATCGGCCAGAAATCTTTTCACACAGTATATAACGGACCAGAAATCCTTATCTAACAAAAATGACTTTTCAGAGAAATCATGGATTCTGACTTTCAACAATAACAATGTATGTACATATAATGCATGATTAATCGATTTTATTTTATTGATGATCATAAAGTAACACTCAATCATCCGTTATAGTATTATACATTTATTGACTGAGTTCGAGGGCAATATGTGTTTTGTCGGACCCAAGAACCAAACTGTCCGACTGGGGTCGTTAGGCCCATGGCATCTATAGTCCACAAAACGCATGTTGCCCGATAACACCGTCAAAACTAGTACGTGTTTTGTTATACCTTTCATTTTATTTATATTTTTTTGCCATACACGTATTTTGTACTGTCTTTTGTCATGTAACCTCAGGTCCGTCACTGTTGAACGCAAACGAATGAAAATAAGATTAAGCCCCGTCCATTCTTTAACGTAAGCGGTCCAACATCTCATCGACCAGTCCAACAAATCACCCAGCGGTCAAACATAGATCTTTTTTATGCCCACTCATCAAAACATTTGAAATGTTAGACTTTTTTCGTATAAAACAACACAGGAACAAGTTTTTTTAAGATATTACATTATTCATTATAGCATACGTATATATTTTGTTTAACGTCCCTCTCGAGAATTTTTGAATCATCTACATATGGAGACGCCACCACTTGCCAGTGGAGAGCTGCAAATTTTGTCTTATATTCAGCACACAGGGCCATTGAGCAGGGAGGGATCTGTTTTCGTGCCAGCACCTACTGCGATACGGGACCTCGGTTTATATGGTCTCATCCGAAGGACCGGTTTCCACGGCCCACAGTAGGATTCGAACCCGCAACGTGAGGGTCAACTCCTTACTTCGCAACTTCAGAGCAGACGCTCTATCCACAGCGCCACGTGGTCGTAAACAAGAAGTTATCTAGCAAATCCCTAATGTGCTTCTAGAACTTTGGATGTATTTACTGTGTAACAATTATATCATGGCCCATAAAAGGGATATTAAGTAAATGACACAAATGGAGAGACTGGTGTGAATATGTTCTTTTAATGAAGTTAATTTAACATCTATGTCAACAGAAATGAAAGAATTCTTTCTGCTAAAGAGATCGAAAATGATAAGCATTTTTGTTAACTTTGAACAGAATGCAAAATTAAACAATTCATTCGGTCTAAAACTAAGTTAAACATTTTCTTAATATATCACGCTATGGCAATTCTTTACCCACCCACCCCCCTGAAAAATACGATTTGAAATATTAATGTTAATAAAAAAGTTATCTTAGAAAAACAAAGTACCGTGATCCCATTTATAAACTAGTGCAGTAACCACCCGGAAAATGTTGGCTTGCCATGCAGATTGCTAAAGACGTTGCCATCCCCAGCATACGTGGAATGGATGCGCACGAATACAACATCTCCTTTCGCGACATGCGCAATAGCGGTGCCGCTCACTGATCCGTCGTCATTGTTTTTGGCGCGCAAAAATGTAGCACCTAAGATATCGTTGTTAATCATTAACTCTGTGGAATGTTCGGCATTAAGCATTCTAATGACCCAGATAAATGCATAGATTCCCTCGTTTGGTGCAGTAAAGACCCCTGTGACTCCATTATATCCGTTGCCAACATTAGTGCGTACTTTATCGAAGATGAGCGTATGGTGAGCGCCTGGACTTATTTCTGATGAGGACATCTGGGCATAAAAAGCTATTACGCCCTCCTCATACGATGGCATTCCATTGCTAATGGTATTCATCAGAAGACGTCCTGTGTCAAAAAGAGACATGTTGAGAGATAGATAGAGGCATGTTAAAAGATAAAAGACTTTTGTTGAGAGGGAGAGATATTGATTGCTTGTATGTTGTTTAAAGTCCCTATCGAGAAGAAAGACAGAGAATGAGAGAGAGAAAAAAACTTGTTCAATGAGAGAGAAAAAGAAAGAGAAGAACGAGAGAAAGAAAATGCTGTAAATAAGACATTTTTTTGAGTTTCATCTTTTTTAAATAGAACTTACCTGATCTAACTATTCTTCCATCGGGGATATCTTCTTCAGGTGATTTTGTTGTAATGTTGGTAGGACCTGAAGACACAGAAAAGTGGCTGTGTAATCTAGATTCTGTTTTCTCCAGTCGGATTTTCATCTCATCGCAGATGTTGTCTTGTGTATGTCGGGCAGCTTCTAGTTCTGATATTCGTCTTTCTTGGAGAATATTTCGTTCTTTGAGGTCACCAATAAGGTCACTTTGGTGATGAACCATGTTCTCGAGCGCAAAAACGGTCTTCCGTAATGAATTCAATTCTTCTTCTAAAATCAGATTCATTTTACCGTCTACGAAACCTGTCTCCGCATTGCACGTTAAAATACACGAAGTAGAAAAGAACAAGAGGACACTTTCAAAGAACGCCATGTTCAGGAATTATTTTGACGTTCTAATCAAAAAGGTGACCTTAGACTGTTATCTATTATACTGTATACGATTTGTGCATTCAGAAATGTTTGGAATATTATTTATATTGTTGCTAATTGATAACGTGCATGAAAAGTATTTTTTGATAAATTAATGCATAATGATTTGACAATTTTCCCGCAAATTTGTTGTCAAAGTATCATACATCGGATAATAGGATTAATTTTTTGCACATTTTTTTTTTTTGTATTTTCCTTTATCTAACTCATCAGAAGGTATGAGTTCATGACAAAAAAAAATTAAAACTTTTTTTGGAAAAATTCCTTTAATTTCGTTAATTTCCAACTTAACATATAGAATTAATAATCTGGAACATCTAGAACATGAATTCGCCAGCATCATTTAATTTACATATTTAAGACAAATGTACGAGTAATTACTGCATTTTCATCAGAATACTAGTAATTGTAATAACTTTTGAATGTACGAGGGTTGTTCGAAAAGTTCGTGGACTTCTGCCGTATCTTTTTTTTTTGGACGTCATATGTTATCCAAATTTGGTAGATATACTTAAACAATAAATTCAAATGATTTGTATTATTATTTTTTTTAATATCACAATTTATTCAAAACGTATCCAGATTTTAAAATGCAAAAATCGGATCGCGGAGCAGGCCAAAATTTAGTAAGTTACAAACAATACACTAAATGATGTCTTTAGTCATATTCTCTGTAAAATGAAACAAAACCGAGAAAAAAACCTTAGAAATTCAAAGTAAGAATTGTTACATCGATTCTTATTCCAAATTATGTTTTAATATTTTGCTTTGTTGAAAAAAAAAATCAACTTGAGAAGATAGGCAGTCCTCATAGAAAACGACAAAACCGATGACGTTTTAGAACGTCACGGAGCAGCAGATAACGATGCCATTTTGGAAAAATCCTGAATAAACTCTAAAAAAAATATTGGAGGAATAAAAAAATATGTCACAAGGAAGTTGTGTCTGTGTGTACAAATAGTATACAGACAGTATTTGAGTGACAGAGACTCTGTATCAGATGAGGACAATCTGTGAAGAAACGGTTTATCTGATAAAATCTAATCAAAAACTTAAAAAAAAAAACTGGAACGTCAAGGAAAGACATAGGCGCTCCAGACTTGCTTATCCTGTGAAAGCAGAGTTCAGTGATAAAAGAAATAACAACCTTAAAAAGGAAATTATACAAGAGAAATTCTTTAAACAATTAATGTCAAGTATAAGAAAAAGGATTTAATGAATGGGCATTGGATTATAATGTGTGGAATGTATGGGGATAGTATTTTTTTTAGAAATTCTTGACTCTATGTTTTGACGTTACATTGGCATTAAGTGTGCTCCGCAGGTACAAAGCATGTTGATTTTAAAATGAAGTAAATTGATTTCTGTTTAATCGAATGAAATGAAACTTCACACATCAACAAAACAAATGTTTTACACATTATATTATGCTTATTTGAAATTTCTAGTGAGTAGTATAACGAAGATTGACATCGAAAAACCTTCGTTTAAATTCATAGATCCATCTGACAAATCGAAAAAAAAAACATAACTTAAATATGAAATCATTAACGCACAAACTGTAGGTCAATTGTAATTATTTAGAAAATTTGCAAATGAACATGTGTTCTCATTGTATCATTGTACATGACTATTAAACATGTACTTCTCCGTCAATTTTTGAAATACCATTAAAGGTTGATATCAATATCATTATAGAAAAAGGTTTGCCTCATTAGAAGTTCCATTTAGTCACTAAAAAATAATAGAAGTAAATCTTCAATTGGGGAGGGGGCATAGGATGGTGGATTTCAAATCGTGGATGTCTAAAGGAACATATCAGAAGACATTTCACAACACGTTATGATTATAACTTTTTATAACAATTCCCCTCAGCAATGCTCATCAATTATTGATTCTATTCTAGTTAGTTTAAGAAGTATTTTATTTATGTCTTCAAATGCTCGGTAGGCTCACCGCAGCTAGTTTTTGCTTAGTTTGCTAAAGATTAACTCAAACAATTCACAGAGATGAATAATGTCATTTATTTAAATGACGATATAAAAGAAAATACTTTATACAAAAGAATGGGGATCAGACTCACAAGCTCCGATTGAAATTACGTAAAGTATGAAAAATGTCTGATCCCCCAAAAAATGACTAGAAAAAATTCCTATAAAACAATAAGATCAAACATTTAAAGAAAAATATAGCAAAAAGATGGCACATCAAAACAAAAGGGGTGACACATCAAAACCAACTGGGCCATATTGATAATTACAAAAATCCACCTTATGCAATTTATAAAAATGCGAGAGGTAGGATTGCAGGAGCGGTGGCGGGTCTTCAAATGTACGTGATTCCAAAAATACTGTGGACAGCGCGGGAATAAAAATACAAGTGAACAGCTCAGCTGTCCACGTGATCCTAGCCCGCTAATCATTGGCTGGAATTTCGTATACCACCGGCGTAAAATCTCAGCCTGCAATGTATATTACATAAACCATCGCACACATGTAAATACAATGTATTTAATACATAAACAACGCATTCAATACATAAATTCAATTATAATCATAATTGCTGTTTCATAATATACAAAGAAGTATACAGTGGGAATATGGATTGAACAGCCGGCCAAGGACTTATAATAGTTTTCTCCATTTGAGATCAAGGTACAAAAGAAAATACTGTAAATATTTGAAGTTTTACAAAGACACGTATTATAAACTAATTTCGAAAAGGTTACAGAGTTTAATATTCAATTCTAGTTACTCTTTTGCAGATGACAATTTAAACATTTATCAAAATTCACCCTGCAAAGATTGAACAAAAAGACTATATTGAAGAAGCTTCGCAGATGCGAAAAATGACATTGTAGAAAAAATGACAATGGTACTATAGGAAATAAAATCTGGGAATCAGCCTTAAGAAGATTTTCCCCACTAAAGTCATTTCTACAAAACTATACTTAAAAAATGGATGCCATGATTATTACCGGTATGAATTCGGTTATGTGTTGATTTTGCCTCCAGCTGCCAGTGATATCATAAATATGATGGATGATATTGTTGTAATTATAACCATTACAATCAGGAAAAAATGATCTAAGACAGCAGACAATTCCGTCCATTTTAATTCACCGGAAGTACCAGATTCATCGACGGTAGTCGTATCATCCTTACCATCCTCATAATTTACGAC
>NW_026934668.1:0-60012 GCF_032062105.1 Saccostrea cuccullata | reverse complement strand
TTAATTATATGTTACACATAAAATTGTTTTTTTTTTAAGCTTAGATACTTTTACACTAGTATACTGAATCAGTAAGTCTTTTAAAACAACATGTTTTATAATAATCTGATTAATTTTTGTTAACAGACAACAAAAATCATATAGAAAAAGTCAAATGAGTACATACCTTTTGTTCTGCTTTTTTTGTGCTGTTTGGTCATATGCCCCCGAAATCCTGAAATGGATTTCAAAATCTTCTTGCAGTCAGGGCACTGGTAACTTGGAACCTCTGGTGGGCATTGGTTCTCTGCTGAATCTTTATCCTCATGGTCTGTGTAGTCACCTAAAAGTTCATCTAAATCAATGTCATTGTCCCAAGACAGAAAATCTTCTTTACTACACATGGTGCTTGGATATTTCGTTCACATAAAATGATGAAATGGTTGCAGATCAACCACCCCCCTATAATGTTTGTATACTGTGTGCTCCTCATTATTTTTTTTAACATGCTTAAAACAACAACAGGTACCACACGAGCGCTTTATAAACACACAGGCAAGCCCCTGATCACCTTGATCGTCCCCTAGTACTAGCGCTATCAAAACTACTTTGATTAATTCATTAATAATTAGTAACTGGGTACTATCAGCATAATTAAATCGTTGTCTGTAATAACAAACCTGAATTTCTTCGCTTTTGGTCAAATTAGAGGTCAATTACCTATCTATCGAACCATTAAACCGCATTGTTGATAGGACATAAGTTAAATCAAATACCTACTATACTAATTTTATATAATCATAGCAATACTTATTCCATACCTGCAAATACTGGATGGGAAAAAAAAATCGGCGATCTTCTTGTTTACATCCAAAATACGCCATCTTAGATCTGGCGAGGCTCATTTGCATATGAATAGGGTTGCGCGAGATAACGCGAGACTTTCGACAGTTACCAATCCCGTTAGTATATAGGTCCCTGAATTGTCCAGTTAATATTTTTACGAACTTTTAATGTGTAACTGCTATAAATGAAGTCTAAATATATCAGATGTACAAAAGGTTACATGTAATTTTTAGATGCGATATCATAATTCACGTGTTAAGCAAACTGTAAAAACATAAGCATGAATCTAAAAGGTATTTAGTTTAGATGTCTTTCGTCAGTTTCACTTGTACACTGAAAATCAATTCAACACTCTTTTTTTCCTCTTCTTTTTTTGTTTTCTAGTTATAACTTAAGAAAAATGAATGCCTTATAACCCGCTGTAAAATTAGTTTAATTTTCTCGAGATCGGGAAATCAAGGAAATCAATTATTTTTGTACATGTAAATCTACGTCGAATGTACAGTTGAATTTTAGAAAATTTATCAATGTTCTCCATTATATCGCTGTTTACACGCACTGAGTACATGTCTGCATCGTCTCATAAATAACAATGATCGATTCACAACACCATTACTGTATTGGAATATACAAGGAGCGGGGCTTACTGGCGGTGAGATTAAAGCTGGGTCCGCTTCACGCACCAGTACGTAAAGCGGTCCCAGGAAGCGAACGCCGGGTTCGCTCTAGCGGACCCAGAGCTGGCCCCGAGCGAACGCAGAGCGAACCCGGAGCGGACCCAAAGCGCACCCGGAGCGGTCCAAAAATTTCTGAAAGCGAACCCGAAGCGGACCCCGAGCGAACCCGGGAAGCGAACCCGGGGTCCGCTTCGGGTTCGCTCTGGTGTTAGGTTGTCTCCGGTCGGTACTGTATCGCCAAGAAATTGCACTGATTGTAACTCATGAATATTAGGCATACATGTACCTTATCAAAATTGATGAAAAAATGATAATAAAACATGATGATACAAAATGTTCTTTTTATTAAAACCTCCTACTCATACATGTACCACCAGTGTACTATTTTTATCTCTTTTTAGGTGAGAGGAATGGTTTCACTGCAAGATTTTTGGGATTTTATGTTTATGTTTCGAACACAACAAACAGACTTGATGGATACATGTGTTTTCACGACACAATATACAGCAATGCCACTATACCAGCTATCGCCAACATAGGGTGTTCTGTATACGGCCAATATGTCATCTACTATAACCACAGACCAGAGAGTTCAATTTATTCTGATCAGTACTCTCCTTTTGCTCATAATGAATTGTGTGAAGTAGAAGTGTATGGTACGTTTCTATCATCTTATTTTAAACATTTTTTTCTTTAATTAACTTCGCAGCACAGTTAAGGTTACGGTAAGAAGGCGGGGCCTAATTTGTACGGGAAATGTTTACTATGACGTCACACAATATATAAGGTCTTCAAAATACCACAAAATTAAATTATTTGCTATTTCAAACAGCTAGATAGCTGTATACTACATAAAAACTTACTATTACATGCAGTTTTTTCGTTTGTTAAACCCCACACAACAGTAGATAAACGATGCATCGATCGCAATGCACTTGTCGGTATGACGTCATTTCGCAAAAATGGCGCAGTGTGTACACAGTGAGAGACTGATCAAGTCACATTTTTTACAATGAAAAATGTCTTTTGTTCTCAAATAAAATATTATTTACAGTTAAATAAAATGCCGTTAACTTGGATGCGATGTCTATTTTAGTATTTTATTTTTAAACTGTATATGCATTCTCCAGACAAGCGATACTGTCGTGTGTTTGTATGCAGATTCATTGAAAAAGTAATGGAAGGGACCTTATTAATCGATTTCTTGCAAGGGCATACCCTCAATGTATCTTGTCAAAACTTTACATATAAACTCAAGAAGCATTAAGATATTTGAAAAGTGCTGCGAACCTCTTGAAATCTTGCAAATAAATTAATTATAGCTGTAATATTTAATGTAGTTGACCAGCAAAATAATCAACCTGCTGTCCAACAAATTAAATTTTACCTATTAAAAAGGGAATCTATATAGGTTCGCAGCACTTTTCACAATATACATTTAGTGTTGAAAAGGATTATAAAATAATCTAAGATTTTTAACTTGGTTATGCCCTTGCAATATTGAAATTTATAGATGACCTCTAAACTGCAAGTATGATTGCCAAAGTCATGTGACGTCGACATCACATGCCAAGTCTAAATAAAAAATCTAAATGTCCCCAACATGTAGATTTAAACCACATTATATTATTTTGATGTCAAAGAATTCCTACAAAGAATCGCCCATCCTAATAAAGTAGGTATTTTCATCTTAAAAAATCGCCGATATTTCCATTTGTAACCTTAACTGTGCTGCGTTCCTGTTGACTTTTAAATTTATACGGACTTATTTTCATGAATAGATGAATATGAAAGAACACTTGACATGATTTGATATAACTTTTAATGTTTTGACATAACAGGCAATATTGCTAAAAAATAATTTATTATATCATCAAATTCATTCATGTCTGTCTCAAACAATGCTAAAGTGTTTGTAATTATAGATTTCAAACACCCATCCTCTCGTTCAATAGCACACACGCTTACTTACCAATCCCCTCAAAAACACATTCAAATACATGTTCAACTGGTCATAAATTAATATTATTTTACACTTATTCTAAAAAGAAATAATACATATATATTATTATAACAGGAACTTGATCCGAAGGGTCGTATCACGTCGAGTTGACAGGCGCGGATCGTCAGATCTAACGAGACGCCAAGCGTCGAGTTTGATCTGATGATCCGCGCCTGTCAACGAGACGTGATACGGCTCTTCGGATCAAGTTGCTGTTATAATGATAAATTAATAATATACCCCCTTATAACTGGCTAAATATATTAAAATAAAGCTTTAGAGATCAATTGTAAAATATTAATTCATTAGACAAAGCATAATTACAAGGGACTTTTTAACGCGCAAGAAAAATAACGTCATATTTCTGCATACTACGTCATCAGTTTCAGAGAGTGGTGATATGGATTCAGAAAACAACATGTTGGTGATCCGGAAAGTCGGATCACGACGTCACGTGATTACATTAAATCTACAGTAAAATTGAGTGATACACATTAGGTATATAATAAATGTAATTCTGTACAAAATAAATGGATCCCGTGTTAGTGCTGTAATATGCCATTTTGAGCAGTATATCCAATAAGTCTATGCAACATTTCGTGTATATCTTTAAACTTTATTCAAAATAATACAATGTTTCAAAAATTACACTAGAAAAGATTGTTGATGTAACCAATATGGTTAAAATATAAGATAAATAATTGCATTGGTACAAAATATGGTTTGTGAAATTAATCCTTAAGGTTGCAAGAAAACGGGATACTATGGATCAAATTGCTCCATTCCGTGTCCTAGGAACTGTCGAAATATCTCCTGTAGCATGATAACGGGAAATTGCGTGGGTTGTAAACCTGGGTATGAAGGAATTCAATGCAAGAAACGTAAGTAAACGAAGTGTGCATTATATAATAATATCAACTAAACCTCTAAAAATCAAAACACACACACACAACTTTGATCAGACATTAACCTTCTATTTTCTTCTTTCTCTCTTTTTTCAAATTTCAGAACTTTGATTTTTCTCAAGTTACGTGCATAAGTACACTTGTACAATCAAATTTATCGTCATATTTGTTATAAACTATTTTACCAACATAACAGTTTCCAAATGCAGTTTATTTGTCATGATATATTTTGTATAAAACACATTTAGTCCAAAATATAGATTATACAATTGCGTTTTTTTTACGATGATACTTTATTTATCTCTTCGATACAAAAATCTTTATTTAAAACTAATTTTAAATGATATATGTGTTGTTATATATATTGTATTTCATTCTTTAATTCAAATACTTTCATAAATCAGCCTGCAGACACTCTTTTTATGGAAAATCATGTTCTACGAATTGCGGTAACTGTAGTGACGGAGTTACTTGTCACCATGTCAACGGAAGCTGTACAAACGGATGTGACGTGGGTGTTTATGGAGAAAAATGTGATATAGGTAAATTCAAAATACTGCCTTAGAACAGAAAACCTTAATTTCGATTACAATTTTTAAAAATATTATACAATTACCTCTCTCCTTGACCCCCGTCATCTATGAGTGTCTTCAGCGGGTTTATCTCTCATGTAAAAGATCTGATCAAGTATGACTGAATCATGCAAAGGACTTTTTTCTCGATAATGACAATATTTGCCCCCAAAATAAAACTTTGACGGAAAATGTATTTCTATGTTCTAAAACATGTGATATCTGCAGACTTCAAAGCACTGAATATTTTCATAAACTATGACACCCTATCGGGCTGGGCTCAAACGAAAAATTAAATGGTCCTTTAATCCCGTTTGGTGGTAAATCGCCCATATCGTGGTCTTTTTACCTACCAAATGGGGGAGAAAAATCGTTTTGCTCAGATCTCTGGAATGGCGTGAAATGGCGCATTTTTTTTTAACTCACAAGGAATAAAAGATAGATATTTATCTGTACTCTGAAACAAAAAAAATCATAATTTTACGCAGTATCGTACAAATATTTTACAAAATCGTCATCAATTGCAAACAATTGTTTTATGTACGGAGGCCCGTTAAGCATTAAGCATCAGATATGCACTCGCTTTAATTTCGTTTATTTCGTATGCAATGGCTTTATTCTTCATAAAATAGGATATGCTTCGCATTTTTTATAAAATCACATTGCTCAAAAATCAAAATCTTAGAAAAAAAATAATTGCCACTGTCACTTTGTAAATCTTTTATTGCTAAATATTTAATAAGTATTGTAGATACATCATAGATAGGTCGCGAAGAAATCGTAACTTCATCCTAGACGAAAAGACTTAAGGCTACATTCAAATGACGAAAATAGAAAAAAACAATGAATATTATATCAAAGTGGGCCCACAATACGAATAAAATACGAGGAGCTCGTGTTTAATGGAGATTTTATGGAGATTCATCAAGACGAAGATTGAAAGATCGGTTGAAACGTTACTTCTGTACATACTAACACCTTTGGTATGAATATAACTTGTACCGAACTATGCATAACAAAATATTTTTGTGTTTTGTTTGAGCAAAATGTTCACCTGTTGAAAACAGCATTGGATATTATTTTTACGAAGTTCCACAGAAATTACACATAGAAAATCGAATAAATTGTATTAATTGTGCGAGGAATATGTAAAGTAAAAAACATTTGCTTTATTTTGATACAAAATGGATTTGAATTCAAAACACCACCATTTGGTAGGTAAACCGACGTATATGAGCGATTAACCACCAAACGGAAGTTTGATGACCATTCGGTGTTGTGTACTCAACCTGCATATGTTTGTGTTGAAGTCAGCCAAATTTCTTTATTTAAAAATATCCATGTTTTCTACAAAAATAGTTGGTTTATTACGTCGTTACTAAAAGGCACCGAAAACATGTACAGACTAATACTTGTGCATTTACGTAAACTAATAAATGACATGTATGTTGCTTTTTTTCAGATTTTACTTTTTACAGGTCAGATACAGATGAATTAACAAATCTTGAAGAATTTAAAGTTATACATTATGACGTCATAGTAGGCGAATTGACGTCAATTTTAGAACACAAGTTTTCGAGATATTGTTATTTAGAGATGTAACTTAACTCTAAACATTAATAGAAAAGTGTAAACATTAACGAAAATTAAATATTTTTTTTTGTTTTTTTATGCTTAATCTGTCATTTTCATTAAAATGAGACGATGACGAATGTGTACATTCAAGTAACTTTGGAATTGACATGCCGTGTAATGAGAATTAGGCTAGGACGGTATGTACAAAGATACGTAAAATTGAGTTTAAAAGCAAATATTTTGAATATTATGTGAAATTAATATAGACTTCAGTTAATTAAACAGGTATGTGAATTTATTTTCATCGATAATATTCGCTTTCGAAGACAGCCATCTATATACCTATCCCGTTCGGAATTTTCTCTGTAATTCTTGATTTAAAAAAGTGCAACAGAACAACAATAAGCTGGATATTTCCAAACATAAGATTAGCACAAATTGAAAAGTTACTTTCTAAAATATTTGAATATGCTGCTAGAATCCCGAGTTAAGCATTGTTTTACGAAAAATATTGGTTCATATGTATAAATTCAAAACATCAAATGTGTGGAACTATTTATTTTACTGGGAAGACACTGGGATTCTAGCAGCACACTATAAGCAAAATATAGGTTTTGCAACTAACTATATACTCAAGGACCATTCACGGTAGTCCGGTCTGTAGAACGCTCGCTCCGTGATCGGGAGGTCAATAGTTCGTATCTCGGCCGCGACTGACATAGTCGATAAAATTGGTAGCAACTGTTCCTTCGCCATGCGCTTGGCACTTTGAAGTGAAAGTTGCGGGTCCTTTGGATAAGACCTTAAAAACCGAGGCCTCGTGTCAGCGGTAGGCGTTGTCACAATAAAGATCCTTCACTAATCAATGACCCTGAGCGCCGAGTGAAGGCCAAAATTTGAAGCCCTTCATCGGCATACAATGACGCCTCCATATGAATGAATAATTCTCGAGAAGGACGTTAAACAACATACCCTAACAAAAAAATGCTATAGTTAACTATAGTTAACTATAGTTTACTATAGTTAACTATAGTTTACTATAGTTAACTATAGTTTACTATAGTTAACTATAGTTTACTATAGTTAACTATAGTTATAACTTTGACACTTTGAAAACTTTGATTTACTGTAGTGATAACTTTGACCCTTTGAAAAACTTTGACGAAAACTTTGACACTTTGAAAAACTTTGGCGAAAACTTTGACACTTTGAAAAACTTTGGCGAAAACTTTGACACTTTGAAAAACTTTGGCAAAAACTTAGATACTTTGAAAGACTTTATCGAAAACTTGGATAATATAACACTTCCAAAAACCTTTATCGAAAACTTTGAAACTTTGAAAAACTTTATTGAAAACTTTGATTCTTTGAAAAACTTTAGCGAAAACTTTGATACTTTGAAAAACTTTAGCGAAAACTTTGATACTTTGAAAAAGTTTGTTGAAAACTTTGACACTTTGAAAAACTTTATTGAAAACTTGGATAATATAACACTTCGAAAAAATTTATCGAAAACTTTGAAACTTTGAAAAAGTTTATCGAAAACTTTGAAACTTTAAAAAAGTTTATAGAAAACTTTGACACTTTGAAAAAACTTTGGCGAAAACTTTGACACTTTGATAAACTTTGGTGAAAACTTTGACACTTTGATAAACTTTGGCCAAAGCTTTGACACTTTGAAAAACTTTGGCCAAAACTTTGACACTTTGAAAAACTTTGGCGAAAACTTTGACACTTTGATAAACTTTGGCGAAAACTTTGACACTTTGAAAAACTTTGACGAAAACTTTGACACTTTGAAAAACTTTGGCGAAAACTTTGAAACTTTGATTTACTATAGTTAACTATAGTAAACTATAGTAAACTATAGTTAACTATAGTTTACTATAGTATTTTTTGTTAGGGTAAAATCAATCAATCATATATTCAAAGAATTTATAAAACTCCGGGGAATTGTTGGTATATTAGCTTTTTAATAAGGACCATTTCGCTATTAATAGAAGCCACGTGATGCCGTGGTGTGGAACACCTCTTTGCGTTAGACACTCTTTCATTTATATGCAATTGTTAATAATAATTTACGTTTATCAGCGATGTTGGTAAATTATCAAACTTAATTTCTTTAAAAATAGTAAATTTCCCAGGAAATACTATTCATGGATTGCTTCCTTAACATACCCGCATATATAATGGCAAACCTGATATTGCATATACATGTTTTAACTTTTTAGATATACACAGTGCATTTTTTTAATTGAAAAAATGCCTTTATGATTATGCAATGGAATGATGGTTTTGGTAATTCCTCAGTGACATCTTAAATATAATTGAAATGTTAAATATATATTTGATTGTTTGGATTCTATTATTTTACACCATTCTTTTTTCTAAAGTCTTATTTCCAGATGTAAATCCTTCAATTCGTTCCTTCGTTTTTTATGGTACTTCATATCCTGCGTTTTGTATTGTTTATTTTCTTTTAATTTAGTTTGCCCAATAAATCAGTATGGGAAGAACTGCTCTAAAGTGTGTAGCAACTGTGATACGTGTGACAGACTCTCTGGACAATGTACATCTCGCTGTAAGGCTGGATGGAAAGGACGTTATTGTACAGAACGTAAATATAATTTTTTGTCAGAAAAGTTCTATTTCAAATAGTACTAGTGTTTTTTAATAAAGTCAGCTTTACTATAAGGACATTAGAAAACCAAAACGTCTAGATTTATAACAACCTATTTTGGTTCATCAATTTTAGTAGAGTTAAGTCACAAATGGAAATATCTGCAATTTTTTTAAAGATAAAAAATACATACTTTATAAGGATGGACAATTCTTTTGAGGACTTCACTGATATCAACAAATGTGATGTGTAATGTAATGTGGTTCAAAACAACATATTGGGGACATTTATTTTTTTTATTAGACTTGGCACGTGATATCGAAGTCACATGAATTAAGCTTGTATACCTATGTTTAGAGGTCATCGAGAAATTCCAATATTGCAAGGGCATAACTAAGTTAAAAATCTGAGTTTAATCTATAATCCTTTTCAGCACTGTATGTTATTTGTGAAAAATGCTGCAAACCTATATATAGATTCCCTTTTTAATTGCTAAAATTTAATTTGTTGGACGGCAGGTCGGACGCCAAGTTGAATTTGTTGGACGGCTATAGATTGCTGGTCAACTACATTACATATAGCTAAAATTAATTTATTTGCAAGATTTCATAAGGTTAGCAGCGCTTTTCAAATATAGTAATGCTTTTTTTGTTTATGTTTAAAAACTTGGTAACATACATTGAGGGTATTCCCGCCCTTGCAATGAATTGTTTTATTAGGATTCATTTGTTACTTTTTCAATGAATCTGCATACAAACACACGATAGCTTCACTTGTCTGGAGATAATACGGACAGTTTATAAATATAATATTAATTTAGACATCATATCCAAGTTAAGTTATAGTTATTGGACAATAATTTTGGGCATCATTAGATATTTCGATGTGCGGTGACGAATCCGCGACAATCTTTAGTACTGTCTTCCGTGATGTAACCTCAGGTCCGTCAATTTTGAACACCATCAAATGAAATGTAGATTAAGCGCAGCCGATTATGTGACGTTAACTCTTCAACATCCTACATACCGGTCCAACATCTCACTCATCTGTCAAAAATCGATTTTGTATGCCTGCTCAGCAAAACCTTAGAAAAACAAGACTCTTTTGAATAGATTTGAATAGAATCAAATTTTGAACGGTATAACAATGACATTTTTCTTCCAATAGAACGAAAACAAATGTCAACCTAGGAACAGCCGAGGTTGACATTGTATTTGTCTGAGGATAGTCAAGATTACCCTCAACTACATGCTGTTTTTATTTTAAGCTACTTAATATCTCAAACAATTACCTGTAACACTGAAACGTACACGTATTAATTCTGAGAAGTCAACATTTCCTTTTCTAATATGATCCCTCGTAAAATTCATTTTTTACCAAAATATATATTGTATTTTTTTGATATATAAGTTCTCGATCAATGTGATTTTATTTTTTACTGAATTGTTTGACGCCTTCTTTACTCGTATTAAATGCAACAAGTAAATGTGCCAAGGCATGTATTCCTGATGGTCAGTTAAGAGGAATCATATATTTTAGAACAACCTGCTCGTAATATTTTTTTTCTAATTTTTCTTAGATCATGTTTACATTTTGCACACAATGTTGTCAAGATTTTCAAGCCAGAATTGAGATCGAAAGATTAAACATGATAGCTGTGCTGAATATTGTATATTGTAGACCTTAACCAGATTGATTAAACGTTTTGCTGGTAATAGCGTTGGTTTCATGGTTGAATTACATGAACAAGTATTCGGTCTACAGAAGATCATGCAATGCTTCACTTTTTTTAATTAAGTTTATTTAAAATATGGGTTCTTTTTTTGTTTTTACTTTTATGTGGTATGAAGAATAAAAAAAAATATCAAAAGGTAAACGCTTTTGTGTTCATGAATATATAAACAATGTTAATATTTTTTAGGCGATGGAATCTTCTTTTCAATTTATTAAACTTGATTAAAGCTTTCATTCTGATCATAAATCTCTATTAAACTGATGGTTTCAAATCTGAAACCTAAAACAACAACAACAACAATAATATTAATACTATTACTACTACTACTACTACTACATGTACTACTACTACTAATAATGATGATGATGATAAAATAATAATAATAATAATAATAATAATAATAATAATAATAATAATAATAATAAATATTGTTATTATTATTATTATTATTATTATTATTATTATTATTATTATTATTATTATTATTATTATTATTATATGCTATTGTATTTTATTTCCTTAATGTCAAAATCAAATGTACGTAAAATAGTATCATTCTTACGCACTTTATCAAAATCAAAATTATTTTGATTAATTAACGTAAATATAGGTTTTTGAATACTAATTTGATCTCAAGTTAGCCTTTTTTATTGAAATTTTATTAAAAGACTAATAAAATCTCAAAGGGTTTAAAGACACTATTGTTTTTTATTTTATCTTTTTGCTTCTTTAACATTAATAGCATGTCAAAATAACACATATGGTGAAGATTGTAAGCAGATATGTGGAGCTTGTAAAGATAAAGAACAATGCCACCACATCAATGGTTCATGTTTTGGAGGTTGTGACACTGGGTATCAAGGAACATTTTGTAAAACAGGTATACAAATTGTTTATTTCTATTTAGAATTCACATGAAGAGCTCGTATTCAAGGTTTTACTTTAATGTTTTAATATACTACTTACATGTAAGAGTGTTTGAATGGAACATTTGGAGAAAATTGTGAAAGGAATTGTAGTGAAAAGTGTCTTGAGCCTTATAAATGCAAGAAAGTAACTGGGGAATGTGAAAAAGGTTGCCAACCTGGATGGAGGGGATCGAAATGCAACCTAGGTAATTATGTACATGTTTAAAGTACATTTATCGATCTCTGTTTCAAATTAAAAAAAAATAAAGAAAAGTAAGTAGCTTTTAATTTTTAAAAAGTTTTAAAACTTCTTGAAAACATTTTGCAACATTTTATTTAGAATGCACAAACAAAAGATATGGAGTAAACTGTAGTATGCAGTGTGGTAACTGTAAAAATTCAGTAAAATGCAATCAAATTGATGGTTCTTGTCCAGAAGGATGTTCAAGAGGATATACAAATAAAGATTGTAAAATGAGTAAGTTATGGCTCAATATTTAGAAAAATGTTCTCCTTAAAATATTGAAGAACTAGATATATACTATCACATTTATCATAATGGTCTTACTTGCAGAATGTAGGTCAGGGACATATGATTTTGAATGCAAGAAAAACTGTAGCACGCAATGCTTTAATGCTACCTGTAATCCAATCAACGGATTTTGCAGGAAGGTTACGGTAACGAACTCAAACCATTCTCTATACATGTAACGATGTCTTATTTTCAGATATTTCTTAGCAGTTTGTTTAGAAAAAGTTACATGTAACCAAAACGTATTACATGCAGATTTTTAGAAAAAAAATGCCTGTTTAACCTAACAAGACACTTTCTTCCATAAAAATTAAGATCTGAAAAAAACTACAATATCAATATACAGTATTTTACAAGAATATTTTGATTGTAGGCGTTTTCAATGAAGGATAACAAAAATGACAATATGGGAGCAGTTGTTGGTGGAGTATCAGGATCACTCGGTGTTTGTTTGGTTGCAGTGATAGTAATCATAATATTGAGAAGGTTATCTTAGTATCTTACCATCTTTTTGTTAATATTTCTTTTTACATTATTCTGAGATAAAACAACAAATAGTGAAAAAAAATGAATTCGTCAAATACTATTGCTTCATTGAATGGCACGATTAAAAATTCTTTGCTAGTCAAATGAGAGATTGACAGATCTAAGGGTGTGATGGTGGATTGACTCTATTAGGAAAATATGACTTTAAGACGATAAAGGTCGAGAAATCTTGTTTGAAAGATAAAAATGAGATATAAGCTTCAAACAACATTTCGACACCTGCATCATTCACGAAAACAAGGACATCATTGTGTATCTATTGCATAGAATGCAACGGACTTGGGCTCGTATTATTTTTTGTTTGTAACATATATCGACGCTTTTTATGAATGTCCAATAACATAATCAGTTGTGTATTTAATAGATTTATTTAAAAAAAAGAGTAATAGTGTGTGGAATTCCGTTGAACAGCCCAATCTAGCCAAATAAACCCGGCATGTAAGTTTTTCTAGGCAATATATACATTTAGCACTTATGAATTCCAATGGGCCCCGTGGGGATCCGGGTTAGAATATGTCCTCAATCCCCCTTGCTTGACGTAAAAGGCGACTAAATGGGGCGGTCCTTCGGATGAGACCGTATAAACCGGGGTCTTGTGTCACAGCAGGTGTGGCAGATCCCTCCCTGCTCAAAGTCCGTAAGTGCCGAGCATAGGCTTAAATTTGCAGTCATTCATCGGCAATGATGACGTCTTCATATCAGTGAAATATTCTGGAGAGGGACGTTAAACAATATACAATCAATCAATCAATCAATCAATTCCAAGGGTCTGTCAGTCAAAAGAGCTCTGTTCCAGAATATATCTCTCCTGATGCTACATTAACATTTCTAAAACTGTTTTAGGAAACTTTAAATTGTTTCAAGTTCCAGAACCAAACTTTTTCTCATTTTAACTGTTTTTAACCTGTGTTTGTTCCGTAATTGCAACTGTTACATAAAGTTTAAGAATTTTGTGTTTTATTGATTTTTTATTTTTTCTTTCGTATTGAAATAATCTGTCTGACGTAAAGACAACGACAAAAAAAGAATAATAACGGGTGTGAGGAAAAGACAGACAGACCAAAACGTCGTAAGTGGATTATAACTGGATGCCTTATGTCATTTTTATATTCGTCAACAAGACAATAAAATAAATTAGGGAGAAAGCTAAAATAGGCTGCGCCTGCTGCCCAATCCTATTCACGATAACATCAGTGAATAAAATATTGTTTGAAATTAAATAAAATACATTCTAATTCTTTTTTTTTTTTTTTTTGCTTGTTTGTTTTAGCGAAAAAGAAATTTCTTGAAACCAAATTTTCAACAATTGACACAACACCGTCATCTTCATCCGGGAGAGAAAATGACAAAAGTAAAAGAAACATTGAGAAACCCTCAGCACGCCATGAATTGCACGTTGAGCCTGATGTAGATGATGATGAGAAAATTCACGCCGAAAATCCATATGGGGATTTCTACGCCAATGAAACGATAATACGAGACATATCAATTAATGATCTGGAGAGCATTATTGTTGAGAAAAGAATGAATGACGATGATGGGTTTCAAAGAGAATACGCGGTAGGCAGAAATCACTGAAAGGATACACAAGATTTTTTTTTTTTTTGTCTTTGATTGTGTAGAAGACAGTAATCGGTGAAAAAAATCCCACAATCTTTTTATTAAGCAAAAAAATATAAAATCGCATATATGCATCAAAATCACATAATGCAAACTTTGAGGGGTTAATGCGTCCAAAAGTTATGTGTCATAACGAATTTTTATTACATGTTTTGTTTGTGTTTATTTTTTCTATTGCAGACGCTACCTTATGGAGAGAGATACAAGTGCGATGCGGGGAAAAGACAAGAGAATTTGATAAAAAATAGATATAAAACCACATTCCCATGTACGTAAATGTATAAATCATTTAAATATGATTTAATACATATGCACAAATTTAAAACTGGTCTTCTTTGCATCGTTTTCATGTCCCGAATGATATGAAAAATATTTTTAAAAATATATTTAAAATTTCGTTTTTGTCTTTTGTTAACAATCAAGACGACCACTCAATAGTCAAATTGAGGTCAACTACTGGATCAGATTACATCAACGCAAATTATATTGAGGTAATTACATATACGCACAATGTATGGATTCTAAAAGTTAGTTATCTACTCTCTATCTCTCTCTCTCTCTTAGTTTAAATATTAATAATATATACGTTTCATTAAACCCGACCCTCATAATGGATTTGGAGTGATTGTGTTAAAATTGAATCTAATTACTTTTTTTGTAAAAACCACTTAAGAATATTATTAATTTGTACTTGTAGGGTGCACAAAATGAAAAGCAATACATTGCTGCGCAAGGTATAATATATAAATTAAATATTTTAATGGTTACTACATTTTGTTTAATTGTTTTTATGTTGCAATCATTATGCCTTTTCAATATAAACTGAATGTAGATTAAATTTAGAATTGAACAAGATGTGTTTGTAAAACACTATGTGCCCAGTGGCAACAAAGCTCGAAAACATATTTTTAGCAAATAGGTCACAGTCTGGGTCACAAGGTCTTTGACATTTTTGACATTTGAAAGAACTTTACTAGTGGAGTAAACATATCAAATATGAGGTCTCTATCCCCCGTGGTTCAAAAAATCGAGAAAAAATAGCATGAAGGTCACTATCAAGGTCAGAACGTCATTGACCTTGGTGTCATTTGTAAAAAGCTTAATTATTGGAAGATGCATACCAATTATGTTGTCTCTTTCTCTCATCGTTCAAAGTTATGGCGAAGGGCAAAGTTGAAAACAGACAGACAAACAATTAAAGAGACAAACACTCAGAACAAAAACATCATATGTCCCGGATCAATTTATCCGGGCGCATAAAAATCGTAAATATCATTCTTTTTTCACTACCAATAAAAGCTTCTATGATAATTTGTTAAGAGGAATATTCATCCTAATTTTCATCTTCCTAACTACAAATGAATAAAATTAATTATTACTAAATTTATCATTATTATTATTATTATTATTATTATTATTATTATTATTTCAGGACCAAAACAGAATACGGTTGCTGATTTCTGGACCATGGTTTGGCAGGAACACGTGAAAATTATTGTAATATTGACTAATCTCAAGGAAGGGAATAAGGTGTTGTGATCTTAAAGGGAATACCTCTTCATCTGTGATTTCATAAAAACAATGTCCACTGATTTATCTACTATGCTAAATATGACCAAGTACAAAAAATTATAATAAAAGTAGAAGTATCTATCTATATACATATGTGTACACCTTCTAATCTGTTTAGACAAAATGCACTCAGTACTGGCCGGATGCAAACAAACACATCAACTACGGCATTGTGTCTGTTAAAACTGTTGAGGAAAAAATGTACGCATTCTACAACATTCGTAAAATGAACGTTAACCACAAGGAGGTGAGTTGTTTTTATGTAATAGATGTATGACTTTTACACAGGATAAGCTGAGTTTGCCATTATGATGTCATTACAATTGTAGAAGGTCAATAGCCATCATTATACACAAAAACACAACTTCTTTTGCCTTTCTGTCAAGGTTTGTACAGTCATGTAATTCAATAAAAGAAATTAGATAATCATATAGCAGCCGAAAACGATAACTTAAATTTCAAAAACAATACTTAAGGACAAATAACTCAAACATTTGATGTCTGAATTGGTATATATTTTTGGCCTTTTTTAATTGCAAGTGATGCAAAAAAAAAAATCTAGAATATTAAGAATTGTAGACCTTCTGTAATGTTCAGAAAATTACCTTTTGATGATTAATAGATTGGGTTTTTTTAACGATAATGGCAATACATATATATGAGCCATATTCTTACCACAATTTGTATTAGTTGAATATATTTGTATTTCCGATATATACATGTATAAAATGGAAGAAAATAATATATAATCATTGAAATTTGGAAATTTGCAATTACAGACGAAAACTTCACGTGTGGTGACCCAGTTTCATTATACTACCTGGCCAGACCACGGAACCCCGGATCCCCTCTGTCTTGTTGTTTTCCTTGATCACGTAACCAGGATAGGAAGTTATCAGAACTCTCCGACTCTTGTACACTGCAGGTATAAGAATGAAATATAGGTACTCATTCCTTGAAATAGCATAACTATAATAAGTAATAAGTGCATGTTATTTTTCTTAATATTCAATTAACATTTTGAATCATTGCCAAGGAGAACATTTAGAATCAGAACACTGTCTGATTAACTGATGGATTGATTGATTGATTGTATGTTCAAGAATTTATCACTCATGTAGAAACCTCACCGGTGACGGGCTTTAAAGTTTTGCCTTTCCTCGGCACTCTGGACCAATGAATAGTGATGGATCCTTGTCGTGTTAATGCCTGCCTTGACAGGACAACTCGGTTTTAAAAGCCTCCTCCGAAGGACCCGGAACTTTCTCTTCAAAGTGCCGAGCGCATGGCGAATGATCGGTTGCTTCTCATTTATATTTTTGCCGAATTAGGTCTGTTGCAACCCAGATTCGAACTCATATCCCTACGATCACATAGGAAGAGCTCTAGCAACTGAGATACCATGGACCATAAAAATATTGAATCCGGGAAAATATATGATCAGAACGTTTGATACAACTTTGATTTTAAAATTTGATATTCCGATATTCAATAAATAATTATTTTTTAACAACTGGCATTTACTTCATTTTTTATATAAAAAGCCCTAAATAAAGCTGGTTATATTTTTGTTCCTTATGAACTTGTGTTTTATCCTATGTTATCTTTTAAAGTAAAATAGTGCAGGTACTAAACCCATAATAGATTTAAAGGAGTATATATGATAAGAGCCAATTTTGGCCCCCTAAAAATCAACATTTTAGAATGACATTTGCATATGTTTAATTGATATTTATTTTGAAGAAGAGATTATATTAGAAATATTTCTAATATATTATTCACATTTAAGCTGTAAATGACATGAGAAATAATGCTATATTTTTGCTATCTAACAAAAAAGCCAAAAATACGCCTTTTTCTTGGTGTTTTTTTTCTTATGGGAAACATAGAGCGCAGTGTAGAACATACATAATTTTTCTGTCATTAATTAGTATTGGATAGGTACATCTTTGGTAAAATTATAAAGCTTGTTCTAGGTTGCGCTCTACATTTTCTGGAAGAAAAACTGCTTGGAAATAAGCAGTTTTATACAAAATATGGATAAAAGGCGGGGAAACCTTATTTTTATGATGTCTTATTTCTAAAATAACGACATTTTGATCAAAATGAAAATGACCAATAAAAGTCACATATATAGCTGTACAAATAAAAGCTATTATATATAAAGTAAAATTAAGATATTCATTTTAAGGGGCCAATTGAAACACCTAACATATATACTCCTTTTGTGATTTGATATTTACCTTATTTTATATAATAAATGTACATTTCTACATGAAGTGCGGGTATAGGAAGAACGGGGACGTATATAGCAATAGATGTCTTGAATGAAATTGGAAGCAAGACAGGAAGAATCAATGTTGCAGAATATGTCAAAAAAATGAGGAAAAACAGGATGAATATGGTCCAAACCTATGTATGTTATCTATACTGAATTGCGTATTAAAAAAAAATATATCAATTTACTTTTAAAGGCTAGTTTGTGATCGTAGTACTTAATTCTAAAAAAAAAATTCTTTCAAAAAGTCCTTTTAATAAAGAAATAACTCTTATAAGTATACTCTGACAGAATATTTCAAAGATAAATAATTTGGAACTGAAATGTGTACATATATGTAGAATAATAGTTGTTATACTACATTGGCTTTCATCTATATAATGTCGTATCTGTTTAAGTGCACTTATGCTCTTCGTATATAAGATATGGAAAACGATGACTGGTATTATGCAAAGTTTTGTTTGCGGTACTCTTTTACCATAATTATATGATGGTTTGAAAAAATTTAACTACCTTAAGCAGAAATTTATCATTAGAAAAATTATATTCACACTGTCTTGTTGTTATACTTTTTTCAATAACATTTAATTCATTTTTAGGAGCAATACATGACCATTTTTCTTGCTTTGAATGAAATATTTAAATCAACAGTGAAAACTATTAGCATTGAGGAATTTACTAAAAAGTCTGAAACCATGACAATAGACAAACCAGCCAACCAGAGTGTTCTGCGGAAAGAATTTCAGGTTCACCTTCTGATTTAACTAAAAGAAATATACACTTGTCACATAATTGACAACCAACCGCATTATGTTAAAAATCTTTTTAAAATATTGTTGTTGATGGTTATGTTGTTTTGATAAAACTGCATAATATTTAGAAATACGTACAAACGGTAACTTTCATTATACAAACATATTTTTGTATTAAAATTTTTTTATTGCATGAAAATAATTCCAACAATAAAACTATTTTATCTAACTCTAAATCTGAAAAAAAAACCACTTTTCAAAATTGATTATTCCGACAGAAGTCTGTGGTATTAAACTTCAAATATTTGTTGGAAATTAATGCTTGAAAGATTGTTATTGTATCCTGTTTTTTTCTGAAATTTTATTTGTTTATTATTATTATTTTGGAGTTTTTGTTTTTTCCTAGTTCAATTTTAAATTTTCTACATTTACTCTTCGCATTTTTATTTCTAGAAAAAAATCAGTTAATATTATTATGGATTTTATCCATTGAATAATAAAAAAGTGTTTTTCAGTTACATAAAATCTTGATCCTTCGTAGGTACATGAATGTAGGTTCATTTCTTAGTAGTATCACTTGAATTTAGTTATAATAATTGAGACTCATTTCCTTTTTTCTTAAGAGGCATTAAAAAATGTGAAAACAAAATAAAAACTTAGTCCATAGACTTCAGATTTATAATTAATATGCTAGACACTTTCTCAAAACTCAGTGTTATGTACTTTAAAGCAACAAAGGGATTATTTGTAATATCATCATTTTATTTTTACATTAATTTATCATTTATTTCTCTTTCTGAATGTTTCTTTAAACAGCTTTTAATGAAGATACGACCTGTATACAACAATGATGCCTACAAACTTGCCAGAGAGGGTTGTGGAGGAATATGCCGCAACAGTCTTTTGCCCCGTAAGCGTCGTACATTGATTTTTCAAATATTGATTAAAATCAAAAATCAACATTATAAACCTTAAAGAAGTCCAGTCCATGTATATCTTGTGTAGAATTGCAAGATTTTAATTAGCAGTAAGCAGCAGCCTTTAACAAAATTTGTGAATTGGTGTTCCTGGAAAAAGACACTCAGACTAATTGTTCATGCAAATTACAAAAATAATCGAAAATATTCAGGAAAAAAAATCAATGTTTCATATTTTTAAGAATATGTTGCGAATTCCAAAAAGCTATACAGTTTTGGAGCAATTGGTCAGAAGTGGTCAAATACGCTGCCGCCTCTTTTTTTAAGATTGGAATAAAGATGGTCCGGCTTGAGCTACTACTGTGACCCTCCTGGAAAATAGATCTTTTGTTCTTACTTATAAAGTACATAACAAAGTTTCATCATAATACTATATTTCCATTTTTACGTTAGTTGATAGATACAGCGTTCATCTTACCTCTGTTGTGCCGAAGCGAGGACAGTTCATTAACGCAATAGCTGTTCCAGTAAGTAAATGATTGAAAATATTTAAAAATTTCGTTAATTTTTGCTTTTATTACACTGCAAAATGATGAGCAAGAAAAAAGCTGTAAAATTCATGGGTAGAAAAATGACTTTTTTCATTAAGTATGCTGAGAATTAATTCAACTGAGGACTGACTTAAGTCAAAAGTTTAAATCAATATAACTGTAAAAATACTTTTGATAAAAAAACAAATATTTTACCGTATGTTTAAATTGGAATATTATACATACATCCAAATTCTTGGTAACGTATGTCTATTCAAAATCAAGATTTTGACTTCAGTCTGTTCTCAGTTTATGGACTCCAGTACAGGTTTTCAAGCAAATCTGTATCGTTTTTTTTTTTTGCTCTAGTCATACACCAACAGCAGAACTTTTATAGTGACGCATTATCCATCGTTAGAGGACGCTGTTGATTTCTTGCGCCTGCTCAATGACCATGAATCTGACACAGTCATCTGTATGGATCCTGTAAACAAGATTGACTCGGTAAGAAACTTTATTTATCGATTGTTATTTTGTTAAATATCTTATTTCTGGATAATACTTATTTTCCAAGAAAAAAAATAAAATAATTCCCTCATTGTATAATATTCAATACATACAGGATATATATGCCATATTTTCCCCATCTTTTTCGCATCCATGGTGAATAATAAGTTCAAAAATGTGAGGGGAAAACAATGTATTGAAAATATTTTTATTTCTGAAATGCTTCTTAACTTTTCAGATTTTTTTCGCTCATCTGAATTGAAAGCTTAGGCGAGCATTTTTTCATTTGGCGTCACTCAGTCAATGCTTTTTTTAAACAAAACTCCAACTTTTTGTCACTTATTATTGCTACTGATTAAGTATCGGCAGTTAAAGGATAGATTTGGGAACAATGTTAGTTTATTTTTACCTAAGTGTTTGAAACGTTATTGTTTTTCTAATGGTAGAGAAGGACAACGCAAAGCAGAGTATCCACTAACGAAGAATATATCTAATAGTCAAAATGGCACTCAAAATTGATTCTAATGCACATTATATCGCTTCCATGTCATGCAATATTGAATCACTCAACCAATCATTGAAAGGAATACATTCCATCGGCATGTAATAAATTAGCTTTGAGTGTATATTGAGTAAAACTTGATTTTCCACTAGGAAAGGGCATGGTTTCCGAATCCATATTCTTCCAAAACAATGCAACCCTTTACAGTCCAATTCCAATCTAGATCTGAAAATGACGTCATCAGTACCACTGTTCACATTCTAGAGAAAAATGTACGTGTTTTACTCGTATGTTTGTAATATTTCCATTATTTCAACCAAAACATTTTAGAAAGAGTTTTTTTTTTTAAATATAAATTTAATGTTTATTTTTATCTAAATATTGTATATATATTGAGTGGAGTGATTTAAGAGAAAAAGAAAAATCAGAGAACGTTGCGTGACAATTTTCTTTAGAATGAAGAGGAAGCTCATCCAGTGACAATAATAGAACCAAAGGTCAGCATAAAAACATCCGGAATTCCTCTTGACACTTCTCAACTTCGGAGTCTTGTTTCAACAACACTGAACATTGAGACGGAAAACCCTATCACTATTGTCAGCAGGTTGTTTATTTTTTATTTTATTTCTTAATTTTTTAAAACATATATATTCTTTCTTTAAACAACTCAAAGCTTTTGTACGCTTTATTAATCAAATCCAAATGCAAAAAGATGTATGTCTGTTAAATCCTGTAATTTGTACTCATGTGTATTTAATATCCATAGTAGGTATAAAAATTTATACACATGTACATGAAATGTTCATAGTGCATATGTACTCAAAGCAATATGAGTTGCTTGTTAGGCATCAGGAAACTGTGTTGCAAATTCGGAATTAACTATTCAATGATAGAAAAACAGAATATTAAATAAAATTCTATTGTTCATATTTGCGATTAACGAACGTTTTATTACTTTTAATTGAAGCGAAATTACATTATTGTCTACATTTTGAAACTCATTTTGATGTTATTGATTATAAGGGTTTAAATTACATAAAAATCTATCATGATAATTCATTTCACCAGCTAAATGAATTACTCAAAAATGCAGCTAATTATGCTTCAACAATATCAATTTGATTCATAAAGATAAAATATCATACGGTATGTTCAAACTTTTTTTCCTTTGTTTTTAATAATAATGATGGAAAGGAAAATTTTCCTTGTAAAACTGACGTATATATATTTTTTTCAAGTGATGGTGCAACATTATGTGGAGTTTTCTGTGCTGTACACAATGCGATACAACAGATCAACATGGACGACAATGTGGATATCTTCACTTCCGTCAGACAACTTCAAGTTAGAAGACCAGCGTTTTGTTCCAATCTTGTGAGTTTTTTTGAGACTATGTTATTAATACAATGATTAGGTCAAGTTCAAAGTAAATAACAAAATCAAATGAAGTTACAAATATGCATTAAATTCTTGACCTTCGATTCGAAATTCCTTAAAGATCGCTACGATATCTTCAAAATTAGTTTCTTTTTTTTTTTTTACTGCGTATTCAGGATTCATAAATACTGATTTATTGATTTTATTTCAGGATGAATATCGGCTGGCGATAAAAGCAGTTTATGATCATATTCAAAGCAGTGGCACGAGTATATACTACAATCAATGAGAAGACAAATTTCTAAGGTGGCCGACAAGTGAACAATTTATCTCGGCATAATTATACCGGGATTACCTTTTATTTAGACAGTTATAAATTATTGATGCAACTTGTCAAAATATAGTTTGAAAATGTGTTTTGACGTCAAATGTATTAAATGAGAATTACAGTATCAAGGTAGATGTAATACTTAGTAGTTCAATAGTTTCTTATAAAGTGCATATATTTTATTTTGTTTAACATTTACTTTTACTTTTAACGAACATGATAATATCTTAATTTTATTGATTTTTGCCATGAACTTTTTATGTACAAGAGATAGTTTGTAGGTAGAGCTTTCTCTAGCGTGTCCAATATGTTTAGGATTTTAACGTTTTTTAAAACCTTTTAACCTTTTTAAACCTTTGTTAATTACATTCGGTTATTTTTAAAGTAATGTTTGCCTGCACCTTCCATGCTCAGAGTATAATAAATGAATCTGCATGCGTAGAAAGGTGAGATTTTTTTTCCAGAAAATATCAACAAATGTTTTGAGAGGGGGGATAAGATGACCTTCTTTTTAATGTAAATAAGAACCGGATGTCTCAGACTATCAGGTGTATTCATTTATTATCTACCAGAGTCGGATATGTACATTCGATTATGTTACGAAGTTTTTTTTTGTTTTATTGCAAATTGATAACATATCTTCTATAATATCCAACTAAAGACATGACTTCCACTGGATTTGTTTTTTTCTTTTCTCATGTTAAAGTTTTGAACAAAACATGCTTCTGACAAACATAGAACTGCTGGAAAGGGGAAGATGTTTCCATATTTTAGCACATGATTTCGATATTTCATTCATTTTTCTCTTAGTTATATACTTTATTTTATTTATTTCCTCCTTTTTCAAGCGGCATTAACAAATTTTTTTTTTTTAAACATAAAAAAAAAAAATGGAAACGTTTTCAGAAGTCAAGATTGATTTGATAAGAAAAAAAATTTCAATAGCGAAATTAATCCAAAATAGTCAATATTAATAACCAAGGTTAAGTAACTTTTGTAGTGATAGAATTTTTTGTTGCGATTTTGTACTTTTTATGACATATGTTTTACTTACGCAGCATTGTTAAGGCTGAAAAAAGGAGGCGGGGACGAATTCATACTTTTATGCTTTCCTCAGAATACAAGAAAATGAAAAAATTTGCTACTTTAAAATGTACTAGCACAATAAACAACAATTAAACTTACAGTCCCTGAAATGTTCTACTTTCCCATTTTTTCTGTTTGCTCACCGTTCGTGCAATGTTCTTCTACCGTTCAGTGTGAGTTCACCGTTCGCTGTGCGCTGGCGGTCACCGTTCAGAAAACGTTCACTCTTTTTTTCCGTTTACTTTGCGTTCACCTTGCGTTAAGCGTTCCCTTATCGTCCAGTCTTTATTGTGATTCGAAACTCCGAAGTAAAAGGATTTATCTTTTTTTATGGTAAGGATTTAAATTTAAGTAACTAAGATATCGTGTTTGAAGAAGCATTATTGCATGGCAAAAATTATATACAATATTTATATTTTTAATAATTACAACTTAGCTGTTACTTTATTCATGAAATTTCTGTCGAAAAAATAGATGTTGTTATAAGCGCACTTAGTAGCTACATGTATGTAGAATGATGCTAAAAAATTAAATTTAAATAAGAGGAATATACAAATACTTCAAGCATGGCAAGATTGTGTTGCTATGAAAAAACCGACAAATCGTTAATGGCTTAATGATAATCCAAGTTTTTTCATTGACCAATTTCAGCAAATATACAAAAGAAAAATTTCTAAATATATGTTTGGCATTCGATTTGGAGCTTCTACCCCTTCCCGCATTTTCTCCCGAGATCGAATTCTTAGATAGTATTTTCAGTATATTTTTATCAACATTTTATGTGCATTGTAACACACATGCAAAAACACACAAAATCATTCTTAAAACTAATAACTAAACAGTTATCAGACAATAGTTATTCAAAACATACATGTGCCTACAGTGGTATTTTAAATTGGCAGGGAGCATGTTTCCAATTCAATTTCAAGCTTAATCCTTCGAAGTATATGAAATGTGTAAATCGGATCTAGAAATGATAGGAAATTTTTTTTTTATACTTCTTGGACATAGTAGACTCTTTGCCTTCGCCACGTTCGATGAAATAAAATTTCCACACCTCTGCTGTGTCGATTGATTTTTGTTGACAGGACAAGCCCGTGGACTTTCTTGTGAACCGTGTGAACTTGAAGTAGGAAAATAAAAGCCGACGATTAAATCTCGATAAAAATCACACATAAATGTATAATATTATTGCATTAAAATTTCAGAATACGATTAGTTTATGCAGTACGTCAACAGGCCTTTATAAATAAAAAAAATCATTAATTTACACGGAATCGCCTTGGCATGGAAATATAATTATGTATGGTTGTTAAAACCTTGATAAGTAATTCATTATATTAGTGGCAGTATTCTCTTCTAAAGGCCACATTATTTTATGAATTAAAAGAATAAACATGAGTAGATTGATATTATCTTTTATGCTACACGCGTTCGGTAACAATTACAAATGTTTAATAGCAAAAAAACCGTGTTATTAAAATGTTGTTTTAAGACATAATTCGTTAGTGCAGAGAATTTGTTTTCATTATTTATTTATTCATTTATTTATCATTTGGATTTATTTGTACTTTAGCACTGGACATAAAAATGCAAAAGAATAATTTCAATGCAAGGAAAAAATCGTAGACATTAATCGTTCATCTTGCGTTCACCGTTAGTTCATCGTTTACTTTTTCGCTTAAGTTTGCTCCAGATAGCAGAATATCGTTGGCCCAATCTTACATTATGGTTGTATTATCGCTGTTAGGTTACATTTTTTTTTTGCCATAGGTGGTCCAACATAGAATATTGATAGATGGTTATGTATTATGGGGCAAACGTTGGGCTAACTGTTGGCTTTATATCATAAAACTATTACTGTAAAAGTGGCGTACATTACGGTGTTTTTAATTTCACTATGATCTTGATTTAAGGATTTTCCGCGAACTCATTTCATTTCTAGCTTAAAACAGGCATAGAACCTGAAACAGTTCACCGTGAAATTAAAACAATTAAAATCAATTAAAAAAATTAAAAGTCGTGAAAGGTAACTGTCAAACAAACCGTGAAATTTTAGACATGTGAATTTAAAGACGTGTACAGTATCATGAGCAAAAAAAAATTGATGGGGGATTGCATCGGCCTTAATTTGGCCCAATATACCATGAATCTGGCTAAGCATCATGGGTAGAAAACATCCGGGCTACTTGGAATATCCGCGCCATTTTTAATCTGATACGAACGTAAAGAGACTGATACCTTAGATATCTGCATCAATTTTTGTAAGTATCTATAATACGTTTGCTTCTACAAAACATTCTGTTTGTCGTATATTACCTCCCACCCCATCCCTTCAAAAAGCCCTTGCCATTTTGGACAAAGTTTAAAAAAATTATGCAAACTATTATTAATTATATACATGAAGATAATTGCTTATAGAATTGGGAGGCACTATTTGTAAGCATGTGCTAGATATTTTTCACTAGCTTTATGATGAACGTGGCATACATGTATCTAAAGACAAGACAGCGTAACTCTAATTAGGTTTGACTCTAAGGAATGGTATGAAGACTATCTATGCTTATGTGTTTATCTCAATATACATCAACTGAGCTATATAATAATCCCAAAGAAAGGGTATAGAATGCCTAACACCAATTAAGTAAATCAACTAAAAATAAAAGTAAAGTTATGTACAATGTAGATGATTTTCTTAAGAAAAGTTTTTTACACAAGGTATGTGTTATATAATGATTGAAGAAAATATAAGAACTAAATACCATAAAATATACTGAAAGGAAAGAGAAACGCAGGGTAAACTTTAGAGGTAAATTAAATTTATTTTTCTTTTAATATTTTTCCATATTCCTATCTAACTTTTAAAATCATTTTTCAATAAGATATAACCAAAATCCCATTTGATTTTGTCTAATACTTCATGAATTATTGAAACTCATATGACGATATGATGGGAAATTTTACAAAAAAACTGCTTAGTTGCCCGTTGTTACCATTTTCATTAATTGGGCAATTCGAAAACCAGACCCCATGGAACTTCCGTAAACTGTAACAAGATTGCAAGAAATTCGACTGGTCTGTAAATAGTGAAAAAACTATGTGTATACCTCAGGTGTATCAAATGGTGTAACAAGATTTGTTGACAATTGTTGTTGACATCAAATTGCACGTGTTTTATGCTTTATAGTGTTTTCCATGCGTAACGTCATACGTTTTACGGTTGAGTAATTCTGAACACTGACTTTGGTGCATAGTAACTAAATTTCTCTACTTTTCTTAATTTTTCATGCGGTCAAAAAAATATCGAATTTTATGCTACCCTGCGTTTCTTTTTCCCTTCAGTATATAAACAACATCTCATGCATTTCCCCCAAATGCCAGGATACTTATAAATGTTTATTCTAAGTAAAAGATTTTTCCCCATCAATTTAAATTGTAAAATTGCACATATAGCTTATGGTTTTCATTTGCATTTCCTGAAAACATATCTTTAATTTGGATAATTCTTCTTTCTGAAACATGATTACATGTACCGGTAACTATCACGATACATGTAAGTTCGAAGAAATATCATAGGTATCATAGGTACAATGTACATTCACATTACTTTTCGAATGAGATAGCATTTTTTAAGAATGTTCAAATAACTGCAGATTTTTAAAACCGAAGGATCTGACTGCCTTAATCATCTTAATAGTTCAAGGAAGCTAGGGAGTAATATAATATCTTAAGCTTTCAACTAGCATTAGGCAAGGAAAACCTCATACATTTTAGTTATAAAATTTAATAATTTTAGAATATCTTTACATGGAGCTCTTCTTCCAGAGGAGATCAAAATTGTCAAAAAATGGTCACAACCGCCCAATTTAGTTATAATATTTACACAAAGACTTGAAGAATTTTTCAAATGTAAGTTAAATTATTAACAAAGAATTAAAGTTTCAAAATATATCAAATAGATAAGACTGTACTCTCCATACAAACTAGAACTATGCTGGCTTTTACATGCTTCAAATCTAAGTACAGATTTGAGCTAAAATTTGTAAAAAGTGTAATTTTTCTCTGGGTAACAGTTATTTTTTTGGTTTTTGTATCATTTTGTATCTTTATGTGACAATTTTACAATATGTGAAATGGGGAGAAAAAGATAAGTAGAGGAAGCACATGAAAAAAACTGATATATCCAACAATTAAGAAAAGTAGAGAAAATTCGGATTAGGCAATATCCATTTTAGTTAAATTTTTTATGTCAATTTGGTAATATCATCTATTAGGCTTTTTGTGGTAGTTTCTTTTTATGAAAAAAATTTAATCATGTGGAATACAAGTAGGGATCGCATAATTGGCAACAGTATTTTTTTTATTCTTATTGTCCAGGGAAAAGGTAATGAACTTGACCCGACATTGCCTCTAATATTAAACGGTCAAATTCAATCTCGGTGATACTGGATTCCTGATTTTGTGAAAATGTCATTATTTTATAAATACAAGAAATGTTAGAAGAATCCGACCTTTAAAGCAGGGTTTGATATATTATATCGCTTAAACGTTTCCAATAAAGCCACGCAGCGCTGGCTTTTGGAATGGGGGTCAAACAGTTTTTTTTCGCATTTTATATTGTTTTTTCATGTGCACACTAGTTTTCATCAAGGTTGTTTACATAGAGTCGCAACTTCCCAATTTCTCTAAGTTGCACAGAATGTGTATTTTGACCTAAACTTATGCATATCTACATGACAATTTAAGAAGCCTTGCGGCCTATATATAAATTTTGTAAAAGTTTCCAAACTACGGTCGAGCTAGCTACTAAATTAGCAGGCCCCGAGTGTCAACCCATTCAAACCCGAAATAATAATTACTTTACCATGTGACACGCCACTTTTCGTTGCACCTTTATTTAACAATTCCATGGTGTCTTTCATTTGGAGTTTCTATTGTGTCAATGTCTAACGACGCCCGACTTCAAAATATTTCTATTATCATCTACAAATGTCGGCATACCCCATCTCTATCCTATAGTAATTGTGAGTCGACAAACTGCACAATTTTTCTTTTCATTTAACTAAATTCATAGTGTAAAATCTGCAAAAAAAGAAAAATCATATGCTAAATGTTTACATTCCATCATTCCAATTTTATACGATTAAACTGGCTCTGCCTATTTGCGGATACCTTTAATTCAAAAGTGGCCCAGTATAAATTTCCGAAATTTAAGGTTTATACATGTTCTTTTCAACATAATTTCCAGTAATTATAGAAATATGTATGACAAAAATTTCAAGGCAAAAATATTAAAGGCATATGCATGCGCTATTACAACTCAGTTTGAAAAATTGATTTTTTTTTCTTTAAAGTGCGTAAAATGTTGGCCATTTCAACGCAATTTGAAGAAATGTGCTAGGTATAATGTTAACAGATACTTTGTCAAGATGGTGACATATGGATATCTGAAGCCAGTTTAAGAAAATTGTCATTTTTTTTTGTTTGTGACAATGAACATGAATGAACTTGCAGTTTGAGATGAAATAAATCTCAATGTACCAAGACCATCCTAATTTTTTTTTTTTTTATTTTCAATACAAAATAGGCTTCCCAAGTAGAAGTATAAGTTATGTATAATTTTCATACATAAAGCAAAACTATTTTGTGTGGAATACATGGACCTTATACTTGGAAAATGCGGTGGAATGTTCCTAAAAACATGCAGCACAAATCTTGAAATCTAAGCATTTCCTTTCAAAATTCTTAAAGTATTCCTGAGAGGTAAAATTGATTCAAATGGTGAAAAAAACTATAAATATTTTTACAGTGCAAGCATGGCAACTGCTAAATATACTGCTTAAAATCAAGTAAAATAATTTCATCGAAACTTTCTTTCTATTTTGAAATGGAAGTCAAAAGTCATTGTGAAAGGCAATATATGAGGAAAATAATACATCCATATATCTAACAGTTCTCAAAAAAATGAAGAGATTGAGAAGGACGTGAGACGGCAGAAAGTCAGACAGACAAACAAACAGAAAAAAAATTAGAATGATTTGCACTTATTTTCGAAAGACAACATATTTTTTTTTTCATTCTGATTGCATTATATAGTGTGTACTGGAAATAAACATGTTAAAAACTGCAATTTTTCATGTGGATTTTGTTGTCACTCGACCTGCCACCATATTAATTGGTCTTGAATAGGAGATTGCACAGAAGGATATCAAGGAATACAATGTAATAAAGGTATCTATAGTTAAGGGAAAAATAAAATGAAATAATTGCAGCATACTAAAAAGTATGCTTAAGACTTAAATAATGTATTTTTTCGCATGATAGTGTGTAATGTAAGATTTTATGGAGATAAGTGCAAAAAAAAGTGCAGTCGTTTTGCAAGTCATAACGTAAGTGCCAACAAGTGATTAGGAATTGTAACAATGGGTGCATTGGCGGATGGCAGGGTCTGAATTGTTCCCAAGGTCAATATCTCTGAAGAATTATTTAAAAATCAATGCCAGCGTTAGCTTAATTTAGAATCTTTAAGTTCGAATTACCCAGTTTTTAGAACAGAATTGTTGATCAGCTATAATTGTCTATCTTTGTATAGTTGCAGAGAGAAAATATGATAATTTCAAGGAACAATTTTAGGGCAGTCTTGCAGCGCCGTACGTCTCTCTAGCTATCTTTGTTGTTTTGGGTGCTGACGTGTATATTAACAGGTTGGTTTGATATTATTATATATCATTTTACGGCATTATTCAGATTATTTAATTAATATTTTCCAAGTGTACAAATTCATTCCTAGAAATATTTATTTTTGTTTTTGCTCTGAATTTCTTGTTTATTCACTTTTTTTCCTAAAGAAATCATAATGGAAACAGCGATTATATATAAGCATTGATATGAAGTACTTGCATATGATTCAATATCCTTTCTAAAAATATTGTTATTCAATATGGATAGCAAGATATTCTTCTTCAATCTGATTAGACAAGTGAATAAAAGTGACGAATGCTATCTTTTTTTGGTTTGAGTCTGCATAGAAGGAGGATCAAGGAAAGATATGAGCAGCAGAAATGTAAAGAAGATGATGACACTAAGGCAGAAACCTTTGATCTATCCGTTATTTCTGGACAATCAGACAAAGATGATAGCACCAGATATCATGAGCTTGGCGAATTGTCACTGCCATCAGAATATGAATGCATCAGAATATGACTTTAATGTGATACAAAACGTGCCTCAGTGTGCAGAATGCATATTGTTTTCATTTTTAAGAATTATTTAAATACAGTCAGCAAAAACGAATATCGGTATTGTATATTGCATTTAAGAAATACACCATGTACCACTTTACTATTTTTTCCAAATAATAAAATTAAACTTGAAGGTAAGGAAAAGGGGCCAAAAATCACAATTGAACCAATCTGTCTTTTTCTATGTCTGAGGTAGTTTTAATTGACTGCTTTGTTATCTTTGAAATAATGATATCCTCATATACACAGGTACATCTTCGTGCAATGATAATAGTTGGTAAAATGCATACATAAAGAAATGGTAGAACTTTTTCTTTATAATATAAATACGTCTTGCCGGCGCCTTTTATTACTTTATTTGCTTAGGGTCGCCAACACCCAGCATTACCGATTTTGAGCCATCTTTAAATTTGCAATAATGTCAAATAGTGGAAAGTTTCAAGTACTTTTTCTTAGCTTTGTATCTTTTTGATTTTTTTCACCTTGTCTTTTCAAAATATAATAGTGTTGAACTCAATTAAAAGAAATCAAAGAATGTTTATAGATGTAATAATAACCATTATTCTATAAGCAGTTTTTAACGACACCCCGGAAGGCAGAAGACACAATCATTTATGTTTTCTTTATGTATTTTAATATTTTGCGTCATAAATATTGTAATTCAACATATCCAACGATTGTAAAATTGTAACTTGATTAAAAATCACATATATTTGTGTGCGTGTTACATTTTCTCGATTGTTTTTATAAATGAATAGGTCACTGTTAAAAAAAATCCCTCGACATGCCCCAAGAAACCAATTGACATTTTCCACATTCACATCAGCTGCAACTTAAAATTAAATTTATACAACACTATATCATTAAAGATCAATGAACACTTTGATGCTATTGGTGAAAAGTCGAAAGGTTTTGTTTGTCAGATTTTATCTTCTTGTTGAATGGCGCATTTCTTCCCTGAAAAAAGGGGTGGGGGGGGGGGGTAGCATTGTATGAGAAGTGATCAGAAAACTGCATCTCGGGTTCGTTGTGATCTTTCATTACTTTGCCTTGTTCTGCTAAATTTTGTTTTTCTCCAACTCTCTTTTGATAAAATGATGTATACAGCTTTTTATTCCCTTACGGGCAGATGGTATGAATGCACTCAGTATGTACTTATACACGCCGTATCCACGGTAGTCGCATGAAAGTTCTACAAAAGCATGAAAATTTTCCTTTGGAGAGTGCATGTAGCATGCATGATCCTAGTATGGATGCATATGCAATTTACAGTGTTTTAACAGATATCTTGTGCGTAGAGTCATTCGTTTTATTTGCAATGCAGAGGCTTTTGTTAACGCAGTCCACCCATTGTGCAAGCTGTAAATTCCAAGTGATGCACAAAAGCTAACGTGCTTCATGAAATATGCAGGAGTAAAGCGTCGTAGTTCAAAAACTCATGAATCTTCAGAAATTAAATTCATTTCTGAAAAATATTTTTTTTTAATTTCTCCCTCAAAAACTTATACCGGTTCATTTTGCAAGTTATTAACAAAATAACAGAATACCATTTTCACCTTTCTGCTTCTTTATTTTTTTTTTTACTCTACGAGAGGTTATTAAAAGTTCGTGGACTGGGCAATAAAATTATTACTATGTATTATGTGCTTTCAAATTTTATATGGAACATAAAACAACAAAAAAATGAAGAAATGTCAAAAATGTCAGCCTGATACGTTCATTATTTGCCAAAATATTATTGAATAAAAACGACATTATATGATCATCCGGCGCTGTTGTCGTTTATTTTCATGACGTTCGATAACGATACTGTTTTTTCAATGTCCGCTTCTTCTACCTCGTACACATTTTTGATGAGATTCCCTGGAGTTGCGTAAGGACTTAAACCCGCCTTGTTTATATGATTTTACTATGTCATGAACAGCGGCTTTCAGTGAATATAATATTCCGGATGTATTTATACATTGGGAGAGATCCTCGCTTGATTGTGCCAGCATATTTTGCTTTTGGGAGTTCAATATCTACAGTACATGATCAAGGCCATTTTTTGACCTGATTGATTTTTCACATCTTGACTTCATATCGATGTTAACTGTGCATCCCTTTCTCTCTGAATCTATTTTGACATTAAAAGACAAGTGCTCTGGATGCATATTAATTAATTCTATGTAGCCAGTTTAAATTAACATTGTTGAGATCTATACAATTTTTTTTTCAGGGGCAAAACTTTATAGAATGTTGGAAAAGGAAACCCCTCCCCCTTTTGACGTCATTTCAAGGCCTCATTTGTTTGGACATTCCATGTATATTTTACGATAAAATTTTATAGAACTTCAAAAATGAAGTGAAAATTTCATATCTTATGCAACAATTGTGTCCCTACACATACCTGAATTTTTGGATTTTTGAACGTTAAATGATCATATCATATCGAACGATTTTTTCTCAGTTACACATAGGTCTCGAAAACGTCGTGTTCGAGGTTGCGCTACCTGGACAGAGCACTGCTTATCAAAACATTACTAATTAATCAAAAAATAAAATATATGATTCATGGTTTATTCTTTAGATAGAAAAGAGGATGCTTACTAGATATTTTGAAATTCATTTATGTGCCTTAATCGGTATTAATTTTATTGGGCTAGTCCACGAACATTTTGATAATCCCACGTACATTTGATATTTTACATATTTGTTTGCATGGTTTAAGAACATTTCAAAATGAGAAGCCTATGTTACCAATTGTTATATGTGACTTAAATCATGCCAAATGCCCCAGTGTGTATTTTATTTTTGGAGTTCTTTGATATTAAATAGAAAATATGTTTGCATGATAATGATAACTATATATCATGATTATACACCCTATATGCTTCCAGGTCAGGAATGGTAAAAAAAAATGTCAGATGTACTGAATGAAGTAAAGAAATAGTTTCAAATACTTACATGTTCTATATCAAAAAACAGAAGATCTCTGTACCAGAACGAACATAATGATACTCTATCGATGTAAGGGGACAATTCTACAATAAAAAATGAAGCTTTTTAATTTTTGATTAATATTCTTTGTAAAACATCTCCATCTAAAGAATTTTTATTTAAAAGAAAAACTATACACATCTCTAAAAATACACAGATTGAAATTTCTGGTCCCTATATTGTGTATCCTCACATTTAGCTCCATTGTTACATTTAAGTCACACCTGAAATACAATACAAAAATGCATCGGTCCTAATGTAGCTCAACCACTTTATCGATCTGTGAGGGGATTTATCGCAAGTCTTCATATTGGGATGGTTTTATTACTTCAACAAATGCCTGATATCTGTTATCGTCATTTTGGATTTTCGCACGTCTGTTATCATTGTCCTTATTATTATTTGTATTTTTCATAGATTATTTAAAGGATTATGACTATTTTTTCGACCTTTATAAATGAAACTAAGAAGCCCTTTTGTGAAATGATAATATCTTATCAATTCTTTCGAAGAATGAGTTAACAGTAAAATGCACTTCATCTCATGCTTCAATTTTGAATCTAATGTGCCTCATAGAAATATTATAATCTACAAAAAAGAGAGAAAAAAAACATTGTTCGTCATGATAATTCTGATTTTCCTTTTATTTTCAGAAAAGGTCTCTCTTTATTTTGTTAAATACAATGGGACTTGAAAAACTACTCTTTAATATGCGTTTAATGTGCAATTTTTACCCCCCATTTCTGTTGTTTTATATGCTATGTTTCAGAGAAATTATCAACTTTCACAGTTACGTTGTACGGTATTTGCATCGCTTTAAGGAATGGTCTTAATAATGGTTAATATAAATCACACATGATAACACGAGATAAGACAGACCGTACAATGTATGTTGTTGTTTGAACATGTAGTTATGCTATTAATAGGAAAAGTAAATAACACTTAAACGTCTATTCGTAGCATTCACGATAACAAGCGGGGAAATCCATGTAAACGGAAACTTGGAATTGATCAGTGTTAACATAGGTAGGTGTTTTTTATTCATAAAAAGAATAGAATATGCATTTTATTTCTTTGTACTTATGGAAACTTTTAAATTTCTTTCTCTTGAACCATTGAAGCAGTTCTATTTTAAGGAAAGAAGTTCATGCAATAGAAAACGCAAGTCTTTCCCATTCTGTATCAGGTTTTGTGAAAGGAAAAGATAGGGTAACAGTCGAATTTTGCTCCTTATTTGATGTAAAAAATCAAAACACTGGTAAAATTTTAATAGTTTGTAGTTAAGAAGCTAAAATGATGCTTACTTAAAACTGGCACTAATTTTTATTCAAAGCTTACATGGAAGCCACTAGAGGGTGCAGAAAGAGGGCATTTTTCAGAATTTCCTCAAATCTGGTGGAATTTCATCATTTTTAGAAAACATAGAGCACAAGTTTGCCTATCTGAGATTTAAACACATAAACTGCATCTGATATTATTGTATAAAATATATATATTTTGTAGATAGGCCCGGCAAGTGTTTGCTCTATATTTTCCGAAAGAAAATATGCTATAAAATTGATGAAAATTTGCATAAAAATGAAAAATGTCGAAAATTGACGTATTTCCTGACCTCACTGTGACCCTTGTATATTCTAGATCTTAAAACCAATATTCATTTTGTGGCAGTGGTGACAACATATGTTTATGGATAAACTGTTGGATCATTCTGAAAGACACCCAAAATCGGGGGCCAAATACTGGTCATATCCTATCTTGTTCTTTCAAATTGATTGTTTCTACAGTTTACAAATAAAAATGAAATGTAACGCTGTTTTAAAAATGGTTTAGGTAAACATCTGTAATGCATGATGTTTCTTGTTTCATTGTTTTAAATTTTGTTTCAATATGAAGTTACGCTATTTAAAGGAAAAGTAAAAACACTGAAACGTCTTAGCATACACGATAACAAGCGGGGAAAATTACGTAAACGGAAACTTGGAATTGATCATTATTAACATAGGTAGTTTTTTTATTCATAAAACAATAAAATATAGATTTTCTATTACCTGTATTCCATGATGGGTACTTTATTAATTTCTTTGCATTAAACAACGAAAGATCCATATTAATAAGTGAATTGCATGCAACAGAAATCACAAGTCCTTTCCATTCTGTCACAGGTTTTTCTAAATTTCAGATTGATTGTTTCTACAGTTTAAAAATAAAATAATTATTACTTTTGATAAAAGTAATTCATTGTCTTGATCAATCTTCTACAAATAATTGATTGTATGTTGTATAACGTCCCTCTCGAGAATTTTTCTCTTATATTACGAGGCAACACTTGCTGGCGGAGAGCTATATATTTTGATTTTACGTTATTTCCTGATCATCACAAGGAACACACGGCGGGTGTGACCGGTCGGCAGGGGATGCTCACTCCTGCATGGCACCTGATCCCACATCCGATGGTTCGGGGGTACGTGTTTGCTCTGCTCTTATTTTGCATTGTTTTATAAACTTTGAGATCGAATACTGTTCGTACCTCCATATCCTTCTGACCTATACTCGGCACACATGGCCATTGAGCATTGATGGATCTTTTTCGTGCAAGCATATACTGCGACACGGGACTTAACATGGCCCTATGAATGTTCCCATTTAGAGGAAATTAATTCAAACTGTCCTATAAAAATTAAAAACTAAGTATTTATGCAAAGTCTGTTTAAGAGGAGGAGGGGGGGGGTTTACTAAACATTCTTTTCTTTTCATAAAAGAAATCAAAAATAGCAACTTACCCTGTCGATAATTCAGAAATAAGTTCCATCTTTAGGCAATGGGTATTGGCATTGAATAATTATGTTTCAGTGGTATATTTTAGTTCAAAATGGGAAGAATATTTTGAAATAAATCTCATTATGGTCTTTCTGAAAAATTACTATTTTCCTCAAAGTAGATTCAGTTACTTAATACATACACACGTTTTTCTTTCATGTTAATAATCTAGAAACCTTCTGTTTTAGGTGCATCTAAACAATTTATGTGAAGAAAACATTTTAAATTAGTGAAGCCTTTCTCAAATAGTAAGTATATTCTTTTAAAAAAATGATGCCTGGTTTTAATCGGTTGTTGGAAATCTAGTGCACACTTTCACTTTCACTGTATCTCCCCACTGATGTTATGGAGGTTCACGTTTTTTGCTGCCTCTCTTTGTAATTTCTAATTATTTTTTAGCTCGACTACGGTTCGGTATCTCCACACATTTCATACACAAAGTTTGAAATGTGAAGTAAATTACATTTGTACACAGGTTGACGGTCATGTCTACTTTCCAAATCTTTCTTTACCTTCTGTATCCTATCGTATTTATTTAACACAATAGTCATTGTCTTACCAAAAAATTTTAATGCCCCTTCCAAGAATTCTTCACACATGGAGACGCTAGCATTTTCCGGTGGAGAGTGCAAATTGTGTTCTATTTGAAGCACTTAGAGGTATTTGTTGGAAGACTATTTTCATTGGTATTAGGTATATCTAAAAAAAAATTTAAAGTCTTAAATTGCACCATTCCAAAAACAAGCATTTTGCAGAAATTTCGAAGTTACAATCACTTGCTTTAACCTACATATTGGTCAATTTCTAAAACTCTCTATTTATTCATTTTTGAAATACATTTTGTATATTTATAGATTAAAAGAGTAGTTTTCTTAATGCAAAGCTCTCATATCTATCAAAAATCTATGAAAAATTGAGTTTCCGCTTCTAATAATTGTTTTTCTGTAATTTAAAGAAAATTGTCTTTTTCCGCAGTATTGAACTATGGACAATTAGAATGGTCAAGGTAATTTGGTTATACAATAGTATTATATTCATCTACCATAGCAAATCGACCTTTAAACCAGAATATATTATAAATTGATTCCCAATTCTTATTTCGTGGATAGATCACCGCAATAAAGAATACAGATAAGCTCAATAAATTAAACCTTCACCTAGCATATTATTTTTTCCGCAGTATTGAACTATGGACAATTAGAATGGTCAAGGTAATTTGGTTAGACAATAGTATTATATTCATCTACCATAGCAAATCGACCTTTAAACCAGAATATATTATAAATTGATTCCCAATTCTTATTTCGTGGATAGATCACCGCGATAAAGAATACAGATAAGCTCAATAAATTAAACCTTCACCTAGCATATTATTTTTATGGCAAGTATACGTTTTTCTTCCGTAGACCCGAAATAAATTTCAAATCAACAAATATATTAAAAAGGTTGCACATTCATATTATACAATACGGAATTTGTAAAAGTATTATGACTTTTTTTCAGTGGAATAAGAAAAGTTGGACAAAAGGATAAGTATCCTTCAAATTGTCGAAAAATGGCTGTTTCCATGTTTTGTTTTCAGAAAACCAAAATATGATTGATTGATTGTCTTTTGTTAAATGTCTCTCTCTAGATTTGTTCACTCATATGGAGACACCACCACTTGCAGTTTGAAAGCTACAAATTTTTATTTTATATTCGGAACCCAGGGCTATAAAGCAGGGAGTGATCTTTATCGTGCCAGGGCCTAGTGCGACACGAGACTTTTATGCGGTCTCATCCGAGGGACCAGTCTCCACGTCGTATAGTAGGGTACCAAAATATGTGTTGAATCAAAAAAGTAATATATATGTAAAATCTGAGGTGGTGATAAACACTATGTATATGAAACAAAGATTCTGTATAGAAATGTTCATTTTTACTTTCAAGCGAATGATATGAAAATATAAATAATTTTTCTCTTTTATTAGAGGGATCTGGAGGTCCAGAAACCGTTCCAAAAATAGCCACACACGGACCACGACCACCAGCTGGGCATCCTGGAAGTGGTCCAATTAAGTCCCCTCCACGACCACCACCACCACCTCCGCCTAAGGGACCATGTTTGACAAAATAACTTGTTTTTACGAAAATGATGTTAATCGATTTCCACGGTATTTGGGAAAATGGAAAACGTCGAATATTTACGTTTTAATAAACATTTAAATTAAATCGTAGGATGAATGTTACTTTTTCACTCTCAATATATATTTTTGATTGTCTAAAGCGTATTAAATAAAGTAATGAATAAATCAACTGCAATGCATTTTCTTTTTGTTTCTAAAGCATAAATACATTATTTCCCCTCACAAAATTTTATTTTCGGTTTTATCCTAAATTTTCTTTAGTGTCGAAAGATTCATATACTATGATAAAGTTTAAAGAAAATAAGAAGCGTTGATTGACGGCGTTGATTGATAAAAGCTTGGTTTTATTTTCAATCGAGTGGAGATGTCTATTATTAGGTCTTTCTACCTTTCTGTGGAAAGACCTCTTGAAATTCTTGTTTATTTTTATATTACAATGTATTTCTCAGCTAAACTTTTGAGACCGTACAACTAATCGAAAAACATTTTAGTTCATGATACTGGATATATAAAGTTATTTCGAAAAACGACCCACTATGTTTGGATTTTGACGCCTTACGCAGTTATTGTCCCTTTCACCGTAAAGCTTGTAATCGCTACTCCTCCGAAACCGTAAACGGTAGAGGTACAGAACATTCACCAATGTCCTCAACTAATTTAGGAGACTTTTCAATCTATTCATTGCGAAAGTTTTCTTAGAGCCCTTCCATGAATTACTACCCCTGTAAGTTTATAAATTTTACAAAAAATTAACAATTTTCAAAACGAGAAGTCGTAGAGACATGAAATCAACTGCAAAAGATTAAAATACCTTTTACTAGGGATGGCAATTCGTAACCGGTTAATCGATTAATCGGTCGGAGTGATGGCAATCGGTTACAAAATCCGCAATCGGTAAGTCGGAAAAAATTAAATTTATATAAATTTGAACGTAGTTTCCTTAAAATTCCTTCTTCTCCTTTTTTTAGAAAGGAAACCGCTGCGTAGGTGTTTATTTAGTGTTTATACACATCTATAATTAAGAATATTTGGAGGTAATTATAGCTATCCAGATTGAGATCGCAGGGGTAATTGGTCAATTCTTAAAGAGTTAATTATTTACTGTTATAGCAATTTAACAATCATGCCGTTATTCAGATAGTCCTGTGATTTTTTAATGATATTACAAACATCACCGTTAAGCACTTTTAGTTATGGTATGTCTTTATTTTGCCGTTATCTATTAAATCAAATTATTAGAGAGAACGCAGTAAACTGTAAATAAAGCGAGAGTTCTAATACAGTTTTGATTATAATGACAATGCAGAATTAGTTTCTTTGACGTCTGCGTTGAAAAATTATCCCTGTCTGATTTCTAAAGCAAGATTCATGGTTTTCTACATTTTTTTTTCTATTGAAAATGAAATAAAATATATACTCCGATGTACACAAAATTCCCCGATCAAATAATATACAGAATGTAACTTCTAATGTCTCCATTTAGCCTTCTTGTGTAAATGAAAAGAAAATTTCAAAATGTATATCTTGATACGACTAACCGGATAATCGGTCGGAACGTTTTGCGGTTAATCGATTAACAATTCTGCAATCGATTGCCATCCCTACCTTTTACCTTTAAATTTATATCAAGGTCAAAGGTCAAGGTCATACCAAATATGAGAAATTTTATGTCCTTTAACATCTACTATCTATGTGTTGACTTTCACATGTACTCTTAAAACTCTTTCAAAGATTTCATTCTTGTCCCCTAAGATTGACCATTTTAAAAGTAATTGCCCCTTGCGCTAAAAACATTGTTATCGCTACTGATTCAAAACCGTAAACCGTAGAAACACGAAACCTTCACTAATGTCTTCAGGGTCCTTAGGCACAATTTCAATCTATTCAGTGCGAAAGGATCTGATGACCCCTTATAAGAATTATCGCCCTTTTACAACTTTGCACTTCCTATTAAGCCTCATAACTCTAAAAGTATAAATAGTAGAGGCTTGGGGTCAATTGCGTTGTAGCCCTTGACCTTTGACCTTATACGTTTTCTTAAGTTCAAAGATCAAGGTCCTTTCATTTTTTTTTTTTTTTTAATTTTTCTATTCTTTAAGAGAATTTTGGTTTTATATTTGTGGAATTTAATTTAAAGGAGTCGAATATAAAACAAAGTTGAAATTCAAAGAAGGTGGACGGCTGTTCTCTGCGACTGTATTGAATAAAAATGCATTCTCTGTTTTCATAAATACAGCCTGCATTAAAAAAAATAATTACAAAGAACACACAATGACACATTTAATATTCACTGTGAAACACTTTTAACACACTTACTTTTACAATTAAATCTACGGATACGGACCTTGCAAACGTTTCAAACCTGGTCATTCACCAATATATCCTTCTTTACAATGTCCAGTCACGTGGTTACAATCACGTGATGACTTGCAAAAAAGACTGCACGTCTGTCCACAATTACATGTATATCCACGATAGCCTTTATTAAAAACGGTTTAAAATGAGTAAATGAAAGAAAAATATCATGGAAAAAAGAAATCAGGATAGAACTGACAAATTAAAAGATATCGTTTTGTATGGAACAAAAAGTAAATGCATCTAGTCAGTTTAAAAAAAATGATTTAGTTCTTTTTTAAATGCACATATATGCATTGCAAGTCATTTTTCTTTAAAAGGTGAAATTTTTTTTTACAAAAATGTGCGGTTAACCTATACAGTAAAACTACTTTAGTACGAACAAGGATATAGCGAATTTATGGATATAGCGAAGTCATTTTGGATCCCCAGCTATATAAATTTAATGTATTTCTTATACGGTTACAACGAATTACGGATATAGCGAAGTGATTTCATAGATCTCAGCGACTTCGTTATAACCGAGTTTTACTGTATATATAATTTTTTTGATACCCTTCCTGACTAAACGTAAATAGATGCAGTTTTTACCATATCTATTTTCTGTGCAATGTATTTCTAGAAAAAAAACAATATTAGTTTATGAAAACAATCTAAATATGGAAATTTTACATGAAGTAAAATAGCGTCCTTAGTTTTAGTAGATATTCTTTTAATTGATGAATTTTTGAACATTCAAAATAGGAGAAGAGCAAACATCAGAGGTGAGATCAGGTGCCATGGAGGAGTAAGCATCTCCTGGCGACAGGTCATACCCGCCATGTGCTCCTTGCCAGTTTTGGGGATATGAATTGAAAATAAAATCATATCATATTGGACAAAACGGTGGACCCCAAAATTTGTTCTACCTTGATCGCACCGAGATTCCTCCAAACCTGGTTGACATCCTCCCTCTTATTCTCCTGTTGTTCTGTGACATTGATAATGTACGCCACAGTATTTATTACAATTCTGCTCACAGTTTATTCCAAATGTATCATCAGAACAGCTTATCAAACGTTTTAGTGTATTTATGGAGTACTCATTTATTTTTGTACAGATTATAGTTCACTTACATCATAGAATGATAACTCTTTAAGTATTAAAATATTGGAATGGTGATTTAAAAAAAAAGATGAAAAGTATCTCAAAAGAAATTACTAGTGATACAGAGCTCTCCCATAAACCATAAATATAAATGTTTTTATTTCCGAAAATGTGTTGATCTTTAATCTTGTAATAGTAGGATGTAGAGATAACGAAACAATATTCAGTCTCAAATTCCATAAAACAATACAAAATAAGAGCAGAACTAAAACGGACCTCCGAAACATCAGAGGAGGGGTCAGGTGCCATGAAAGATTAATATGAATATGAGGAGCATTGTCTTCGTATTTTTTTTTAATGAATCTCGTACATTCATCTTGCTTATACATAACGAGTTTGTTTCTGTCAGTGGAACTCCATTTCCCTTAAACACATTTTAAAAATCTCCCTCATTTAATCAAAATATGTCTTCCTATTACATGTGCAACAATTTAAAAGAACTACTGATCAGAGAGAAAAACAATTCATCAATAAGAATGGAGGAAGTGACTTTTCTCTTTTTCACATCAAATGATTAGTTTTAAAGATATTTTTACAATAAAGAAAATTGCTGAATAATACAACTTGTTTCTAAATTGTATATCTTCCTGATCGTTATATTGTAAACATGCATTTGAGAAGAAAAGGCAATCGAAAAAACTAACGTGTTTTTGTATATTTGCATCTAGCTAGGATCAACATTATTTCTCGTATCACACTTCATGAATGGAACAAAATCAATAGATACAGCAGCAATGAAATAACACAGTAGACTCTGTTAAGAAAACATAATCATTTCCTGTGTTGACGTTAGGATTCACAATCTCTGTTTGATGATATAAAATCTTACTTTTGGGGACGGGGTATCTTTACTGCTGTCACAGATTGCTGCTGCTACATGTACTATACAGTTGCTAAGTAGTCCAGTCGTGGGTATTTACCATACTAAAAGTGCTAACATGGATATTTTAATTAATTACTTTTTATGACAAATACAATGGAAAATGTTCTTACATGTCCTCTGTGACCATTTGATCCTGGGGCATATTGTAGAATTTTTTTTTCTCTTTTTTTATTACTGGTATTGACATTATTTTGACTTACAATAACCATTTGTATACAGCATGTTAACGTCACATTTTTTTCTGTTATTTTTTTTTTCAATGATAAATATCATATCAAGATATGCATTACTTCAGTTTTCTAGGATTAATAATCTTTTTAAAAATCGCAGAGTATATTTGTTCGCATAACCCGTCAATAGGAAAATCTATAATATTCTTCCCAAATATAAAAGGTCATGATATAAAACGTAAGTAAAAGTTATATTATATAATTTTCGATCACAGTAGCTTCTTTTCCCTGTTGTTGTAATTTTAGCAGCTAATGTGTTATCTTTTTACAGCGTCGATCACCATACAGCTGATGTACTGTTCCTTAATACTCTATATCACCCTTATTAGAAAAACACCGACATCTTACGAACGAACGTAACTCGCCCTAACTTCCCGTATCTCTATAGTTTTCTTGGGACCAGTGATTGCACCCATACAAAGTTCAAAATCGGAAGAAATAAGTATATGTGTAAAATAGAACGGATAGTGTTTTAACAACTTTGTAATTGAAAATCGCTCATGTCAAATTTATTGTAATCATTTACAATGTTTTAAAAAGCGAACAAATAAAAGAAAATACACCATAATACTTTAGACAGATTAGGAAACACGTTTGTCATGCGTCAGTGATTAAACGTTTACAAACTACTCGTAGTGTGTGCCTTATTCATATGGGGAAAGCTTAAAAAATAAATCCGTGCAATCAAGTAAATAGGTAGTGCGCTTTATAAAGTGTCTTGCATTGAGATCTAGAGAGAGAGAGAGAGAGATATTCTTTTTTTAATTTATTAAAATATCACCCCAAAGACATAAACGAGCATTCATGGTAGACAGTATCTTCTTAGATGATGTATTAAATGGCGATCTTAATTAAATTATCTTGGGCCGCTTTTATTTTATATATGCAACAGGCATGAAGCATGCAATTTCAGTTTGGGGGGGGGCACAACCAAACTTTTTTAATTTAAAGACTCAACAATTCCTTAGGAAGCCAAAATGAAATTTTTTTTTTATTGAGGGGGCACAAGTATACAGTAGCTAAGTTTTCTATAATATTACATTGTTTATTTATCGACTTCATTGGGGGGGGGGGGGGGGGGGCGGAAATCCCCAACCCCTCAACCCCGTTCCTACATGTATAAACGAACGTGTGTATATGATGTGTATCTTTTTATATATGTGGATTATAAAAAAAGCTGAAAATATGTATTTATATAGGGTTGTGCATTTTTCTTAGTAAAGTTCTTTTCTTTGTCTTAAAGTTATGCTCCAGTATGTCATTGTTTGTTAACCATGTATTAATCGTCAAAATATAAAATTGGAATATATACTTTATACTTTTGACCACACACAGAGTTATTTTGACCGACCCCCCCCCCTCCCGAAAGTTGGGGATATTAATTTCAGTCTGCCCGTTCGTTTTATAATTCTGTCTGTCTGTTACACTTTTGTTTCGAGCAATATCTCGAAAAGCCTTTGAGCTTTTACAGTCAAATTGAAAAATATCTTTTAAGGTACATGTTTGTAAGAAGACGCTTTATCAACCGACAAATTACGAACGGGCATCCCCCTGGATTTATGATATGGCTATAATACCTGTGTATTAAAGCCATAAGAATTTTATTTTTCGCAGCATATGGCATTTTGAACAAGAATTTCTTTAAAGTTTTTGGGTTTTTGCAAATTGATTTTAGACCATAACTCCTTATTGTCCCGACCGCCCTTCGAAAAGTACCTCCCCCCCCCCTTCGACCCCTACTAGATCCGCACATACTATTATTTTTTATTACATGCCACAGAATGACATTTTTTAAAATTTTCCTTTCATTTCCCTTCTCGAACCCCTTTGCTCGTTTAAATGTCCAATGAAATGTATTGTAGCGTCACGGTAGCCACTACAACAAGACGTGGATTTGAGGTATCTTGTGGGGATTTTATCTATCGAAATCCCAATAAAATTGAAGAATTCAATAATTCAACCATGAATACAATAGAGTACAATGACTGATCCCCGTTTTTGGTTACGTTCGTTCGTAAGATGTCGGTGTTTTTCTATTTTGTGATCATACATGTTAGTTTTTTAATTCATTTCGTGCACCGTCCACTCATGTACTTTCAAATAAACTTTTAATTCTAAAACGAAAAATAAATCTTATAAAACTCAGTTAATTGTGTATTCATATTCTATTGGGTAATACTAGTCTAAATATCAACTGAATCGAACTGATAGTAAAATGAAGCATTTCCCGCAATAGTAATCCTTCGTTTAATAGCGTAAAAAAAAACGTTCTTGGATAGAATGAATAAAATGTTTATCGCATTTTTGAACAGTACAGTACTTTGCATTCTCTATTATTTCAAGTATACAAAAACTTACTTTAATTATTAATCTGTTTCACTATGAGCCAACATGTGTTATTTTGACTAACAATATCCTTGCGTTTATTTGGTGTTGACGTCATATTATTTTTCGATTTATTTTTCTTTCTTTTTTCGATTATGAATATCATATCAAAATATATATTACTTCAATATTCTACGATTTAACAATCTTTAAAAAATCTCAGAGAATATATATAAATTGTAAATTCTATGAAAATAATATTTTAACTAAATATAAACGTTCTTGTCTTTTTTTACAGCACTGATCACCATACAGTTGATCTACTGTGTCTGATCTTGTGTGTGTGTGTGTGTGTGTTTTATCATCCATATCTTTGGCCATATATGTGAGTTTTCACTCTTCTACTTTTAAATCAACTATATTTCCTTACAACGTGCTTTATAAAATTCAGGAAATTATGCAATCATATTCTATCGTGTAACACTGGTTTCAACCTTCAGTTATTGCAAAATAAAGCAATTTATTAATACATGTATAAGGCAAAAACGGCTTCTCCATTTTTTTTTTGTTCCACGTTTAGTTAATATGACTGAATAACATGTACACTATAAAACAATTAATAATGTAACATTTTTTCCTCGATATTGTTACTAGCCTACATTCATTGATATACTATGATTTTGATATCAAAGGAACATGTTTGTATCTTCAATATCTTTATTTGACTCAAAATATTAATATCAATTTTATACTATTTTGAGTTACTTAAAAAATTGTAATGTTTTTATTTGAAGGATTAAAAAAAGTTTATTTCCTATCCATTATATAATCCATATTTAATGCCAAGTGTTACTTTTAATTCAGTATTTTTTTTTTCACTATTGCGGGTGAGTTTAGTCTTCAATATTAAACCTTTATTTCAAAGTTGGATCATAAGAAGTCTTCATAACAGGAAAGAATGAAACTTTATGCTTTTATTTTCTTTTCTTTCTTGTTATTACTGAAGATATATGACAGTGTACCTGAAGGTTAGATGATACAAACAAAAATGGATGCGTGGATTGAATTTTTGTTTGAACATAATTTTATTGCAAATGATGCAAATAATGAATATAAAGAAAATGGAAAACTTTTGTGATGTTCAATATTCTTCCCTTTTGAAACTACCCTTATATTTCCATACAATATATTTCTTTTTTACTTTTAATTCCATTTATGTGCACCTTGAAAACAAAATTCAAAAGTAAGCTGTGAAACTTATTCATTTTATATAGCAAAACTTGACCTTTATTTCTAACATTATGGACCAGTTTGTATCATCTGACTTTGAGTACAGTATTATCTAAGCAACCGGTACTTGCCAGTAAAAGTGTTGAAGGTCTGATGCTTCAGGAGTTTTCGATCTATGTATCGTACCATTATGTTTCCTCATCAGTGTTGCAACTGACATATCCTGTATAGAATAAACAAAGCTACATATTGTTTGATTTTTTCAACGTTTATGCATATTCATAAGTTTATTATGAAAAGAACTTATCAGTTCCTTATAAAAAGTATCTCTGATATTCATTTATTTTCCGAAGTTTTTCTTTTTACCAACCAATATTTAATACAATGTTTGAAATGTCGTTAACTAAGGTGGGAATATTGTGTTTAACATTTTCAGTTTTGTGTACACAATGTCATGCTTATGGTAAGTGTTTTATGCACAATCTTAATCGATGATCCTGGATCATATAGTTTATACTCTATCCCTCTGGTTTTTTTCTGTTCGCCAAAAAAACTTTAACTTTCCAATAGTTTTTGATTGGTTGAAGCTAGGGATTTGATATTTCACGTTGGCAGAATCTTCTCTACAGCCAATGGAATTGTTTCAAAATTAATTGAACATTGATATAGATTCAGAGAGAACACACGTTTCAGCTGTAAATTATATTTGTCCCCGCTTGAAAAGTGGGGGATATTAATTTTGGTTCGTCCGTCCGTCCGTCTGTCCGTCCGTCTGTCATTCTGTCTGTCTGTAACGCTTTCATTTCCACACGATATCTCAAGAACCCTTTGAGCTTTCGCAATGAAATTTTGCATATCAACACCCTATGGACAAAAGAGGAACCCTATTGATTTTTAGGTCAAATGGTCGAAGCTCAAGGTCAAAAATTCAAAAATTCTGTCTGTTATAACACTTTCGTTTCCGTGCAATATCTCGAGAACCCTTGAAGCTTTTGCAATGAAATTTTACAAAACAACTCCCTGTGACCTGACAAAGCCCCCTATTGATTTTGAGGTCAAAAGATCAAAGTTCAAGCTCGTAAATTGATACATGATATCTGTTTGAAACACTATCCTTTCCGAACGATATTTCAAGAAGATTTTGAGTTTTTGTAATGTAATTGTATACCAAAACTCCCTAGGACATCTCTTACTCCTCTCAAGGTGTCCCGTTTGTTTTATTAGTATTTATTTCATTACATGTCGCTATTTTTTAAGCATGGGGAGAGTTATTACGTATAAAACAGGTTCTCGGTGGACTTTATATTCTAATTACATCTATTAGAACTGTTTAATAAAGGTTAAATTAGACACCATGCATTAATTGTGTAAAATTTTGACAATATCGAATATGAAAATATACATGTATGTGACTTCTTCTTTGCATATAATTTCTATCGGTTTAAAGCAGTTCCGTGGTCTAGTGGTATGTCTCTCGCTTCATACGTGAGAGCGCTCGGGTTCTCATCTCGGACGATCCAATTTTTCTTTTTTTCGAAATATTATCTTTTTATTAAATGATAGTATTCAGCATCTGAAATGAAAAATATATGAGGTCTGGCTTGTACAAACTCATACAATCATCATTACAGTTGTGATAAATATCCCATATAAGAAGAATCTTCTATTATACACATAATAAAGTATAAGCAATCAAATTTTTATAAATTATCCATATTGGCATATTTTATTTTCTTCTGTATACATGTACACATTTAATAATTCTACAAATTCAGTCAAGGGGATCCGACCCCCCCCCCCCCTCCCCCGAACTGCGCATGGTTTACTTTTTCCTTAAGCGGGGGCACAAATTCTCTGAATTAGCTTGTTCTTTTCTGTATTGTTTTAATTTCAGCATGCAACAAATGAGTCTTTTTACAGCACTGATCAATGCACAGTAGATCTACTGTTCCTGAAACGTTTTATCATCCTTATTTGGCCATGCATGTGGTTTTTCAGTTTCCTTCCGTGCATCGTTCATTTTTGTACTTTCAAGTAAACTTTTAATCCCTACACGGAAATCGAGCTTTATAAAATTCAGAAAATTATGCAAGTATATTCTATCTTGTAACACTGCTTTAACCTAAACTCATTGTAAAATGAAGCAATTTATTAATATAAGGCAATGAAACGGCCTGTCTATTTCATTTCTTTTTTTTTTGTTTCATTTTTTTGTTGTTTAATTAGATCGAATATTATGCATATGATTAATTATTCAAATTGTAACATTTTTTCCTCCTTATAGTTAGTATCGTACATTTATCGATGTAGTAATGATGTTTTCTTTTACATTTGGTATTAACATTACGCTCCTATCACATTATATTTAAAAGAAAAATTGTTAAGGGATCAAGGAAAATGAAGGGAAATAATAATAAAAGAATCGCATTAAAGGATGCAGAGTTACTCTAATCTACAATCTACGCCTCATTTAGAAAAAAAACTTAGCAAACAGGTTTTAGTCAAAAAACACGATACAATATCAAATGTTTGTAGAATTTGCAAAATCGGAAGGACTTCTTCAAGGGATCGGTTAAATTAATCCTTGATCTCAATATCTTATACAGCCTGGTTCCATGTCTCTGTCTTGCTTCGTAAACTTCGCTTTACCTGGGCCAGGTGGAGTACAGTAAAATGGATTCAGAGCGAATCTGCCCTAAATCTAAGCTCATTTTGACGTGGAATATGGCTGCACTTCCGTTGAAGACGTTCACTGTGACGTATTTTTCTACGTCGTCGACGTAATGTTTGATTGTTACATCGATATTTATTTCCATAATTAACGGTAATAACTGAAAAACCCACGATTTAACGTGCATTGTTCTAACGAATCAAAGGAAAACATGGAATGTAATCCACCTGACTCTCTTGCCTTGGCAAGAATGAGACAGCGGACCAGGCTATATCTTATACTGATATGGAAATCCACGGTTAAACAAGTTATGATCAAGGTAAGGGTTGTGCAACCGTGAAATAACTGGCATGGAATATATATTATTAAGAATATCATTATACTCTTAAGTTTGATTTATAGACAAACTAATGTTAATACAGAAACATACATTTCAGTGAATCTGGCTTTGAATAAACCAACATGGCAAGCAAATCAGTATAAAGTAGGAAACCAATTATTCCACTCCAGTAACGCCGTCGATGGATTGAAATCGAATCTCGAAGGGAGGGGAGGTCAATGTGCTTTATCAGTTGGACAAAACGGCCCTTCCACCTTTTGGGTGAACCTAGCATCAGTCTTTAGCATTCATGACATAAGGATTTATCTCAGAAACGATAATAACAAGTTAGGTACTGTCATGGATTGCAATTATGAATTAAGGAAAACTTTCATTAAAAAATATGATTTAAAATGAATGGTATCTTATTTAGAAATAAAATGAACTATGTTATCACACACAAGGAAAAATAATTCAAAGTATAATTATGTTTTTAAAAACAAAGTTTGGCCGACATTTCCATATATATCCTTTTCCTGCATTGCCTCTTGATTACACAAAACAGTTAAAATACTAGCTGAATATGAGAAGTTTTCATTTATTTTTCAAAAAGGTAAAAAAAAAAGAATGAAAAAAAATGCTTTGTGAAATGTACATTTTCCAATTGCAGATACGCCTGATCAGTTTATGAAAAGAAATTTAGGATTTTATGTTTATGTATCAAATACAACCAACCATTTAGACGGTTACCTTTGCTTCCATGATACAAAATATACCAAATCTACGATACCGACCATTGTTGATATATCTTGTCCAATCCATGGGCAGTACGTCATCTACTATAATGAGAGACTTCCAGGAGTTAAATATCCTGAGGATTATTCCAGTACAGCTTTCACTGACCTTTGTAAGATGGAGGTTTATGGTAAACTTTATACCGCGCTTCAAAACAGAAAAAAAAGTTATTAAATTTAAAATGTTTTAGCATCCCAAGACAGCAGTGATGTTGTTTTTTTTCTGATCATAAAAAATATTTTTGTTTTGGTAGCATTTCAGAATTTCTTATCTTACATTTTATTATCAACACAATATATACCATTTTTTATATATATTTCCAGGTTGCAAGACGGGATATTATGGATTTAATTGTTCTCTCTCTTGTCCTTACAATTGCAGACATTGTCATATAGAGTCTGGAGTATGTCTGCATAATATATACGGATATCAGGGACCTCAGAGAGTATTAAGTAAGAAAGAATATTAATTTCAGTATGACATGACACCCTGTGCTTGATCCATGATAACAAGTTCTATATATGTATACAATTATATATATCAAACCAAATATATACAAATATACGAGATCAAATTTAGAAACATTTTTTTATAATTATTATCGTTCACACTCCTAAAGCCTTCCTCACCCATCTCTTGTGTTTAACGGTCCACGCCCTACGGGTACCCATTTGTGCTTGTCACAACGTCCTTGATATGATGTTCATCACTAATCAAAGCGACTTAAGCGTCTGCAGTGCTGACTAGATACAGAAAACCGAGTATCTCAACAAGGCCACGGCCTAGTGTACCCTCTCTTTGTGTAGTCGCCCAGGGTGTAACCGTCGACAGCGCCAATCAATCGTATAACCAAACAGTATGTCGTAGACATAAAATTTTTCAGCTTGACACCAAATGCGCTGAATTGCTCAATTAAATATAATTGCTTTCTAATTTAAATTTATGAAAACAATTAAACTTGTATGAATTAAACTGTTTCGGACGGCAAAGCAAAATAAAGTACAATCTGAATAATTTATGAAATGTAAACGTGGTGACGATATTCAAAATTCTACCTATCTGCAACGATCGTTCTTAAATCATTTAACTATTTGTTTCTTTAAATCCATAATAAAGCATGAGTGAAAAGATAATTGTTGTAAAACTAACTTATTTTTTCATGTATAAAAACAATATTTTTTATTTAAGTATTAGATTAAATAGATATTGCATCAAACTTCAAAACCAGATTAAATCTGAGTAATGTATATGCAGCACAGTTACATGTAAGGTTACAATAAGGAGGCAGGATATAATGTATACGAGAAGTATTTACTACGACGTCAAACATAATATAAGTTATTCAAAGTACTATAAAATGAAATTCTTTGTTATTTCAAACGGCTGGATTGCAGTAGACTACTTAAACACTTATAATTACATGTACACCCAATGTTGTTGTTTGTAAAATCCAACACAATAATATATATACGATTCATCGATCGCAATGCGCTTGTCAATGTGACGTCATCTCTCAAAAAAATCGCTATTTATACACAGTGGGACGCTGATCAAGTCACATTTTGTAAAAAAAAAAAATGTCTTTTGCTCTCAAATGAAATATGATTTGCAGTTATATAAAAGACCATTAACTTGGATGCATTGTCTATTTTACTATCTTGTTTATACAATGACTATACATTCTCAAGACTAGTTATACTGTCGTGTTTTTGTATGCAGATTTCTTAAAAAAGCAATAGAAAGTCCCTGCTACATCGATTTATTGCAAAGGCATATATACTCTCGATGTATCTTGTCAAGTTTTTCCACATAAAAACTAAAGAAGCATTAAGATATTTAAACAATGCTGCAAACCTCATGAAAGATTGCTAATAAATTAATTATTGATATATTTAGTCTTAATTCATCTTGGGTTTCAACAATTACAAAAGAAATAAGGAACAAGATCGAGGAATCACGCAGTAATGTTAAAGCTCCCCGGGATTTAAATGCATTTAAAACGCAAAACTACATTACAAAGTTGTTTTTGAGTTTTATTTTAATATACTAAAGTACATGTATTCATATTCACATTCACATAGAGAGTTCTAAAAGTAATATATAACATATTTATTACGATATCACATAACCTCTTTGATTACATGACGATCACTTCTCTTTTTAAAGTGTTTCACAAAAAATGCGTCGGCGTAGGTAATAAACACAACTATTATCGAATTTTTATCACGTAAATAAACTTGCTGCATCCCTGTAAGCTCGAAATGTGCTCGAAAAGAAATATGCTATGACTCTGGTAAAAAATATTTCACACAAAATTCAGCTTACCGACAAATCCACTTAAGGACAGACGAGACATTACTTAATAATAGATAATTTTTTCTAAGAGTTTGTAATTGAAGTGTTGCTACTTACATGTAACAAGTTTACTCACACAAAATTGCGAAATCACAGATCGGGGAAATTTTATCTCTCTTATATTTACCAAATAAATATTTGGCGAAAATAAGGCATCGCAAAAAAACTGTTATTTACAGTATGGGTCAGTTGTTATGATAAAACATTCTTGTTTAATTTCCTCCTGTTATATTTTAGACTGCAGCAATGAATACTTTGTGCCAAACTCTTCTCTTCCCTGTCCTTGAACAAGTTAGCGCATATCTAAATTAGCACAATTTTTAATGTTCTTATTTAGGAGTATATGTGCAAGACATTTGGCGTTGTACTTGAATTAGCGAAAGCTTCTTTCCGCCCAAGGTGCTAAAAAGAATACACAGCCAAATAATTTAATTTTGGTTGTAACGCGTCATTTGATTGGATATAAAAAAAATTAAATTGTATAATCTGGTTTGCTTACATGTACATCACAATGACTTACGTAAAAGTCGTTTCAATCCGCTAGACCTTCCGTTTAAAATATGAACACTTTGAGGGCGTTTAATAGAGAGAATTTGTCTTGTTTCATATTCCTAATGATTGAAAATTTATCATTAATTTTCACGAAGTGGTTTAAAAAAAGCGTAAACTCCTCCACCCAAGTTATAGCAGTATGATTTGGGTTGCTATTTAATTCATTCCTTAAATATAATACGTTTACAGTATATTGCTCTTCCTTACACTTCATAATAAACATGTTAAGTGTATTTGGATTTAACATCAGCTTTAAAGTGTTTCACAAAAAATGCGTCGGCGTAGGTAATAAACACAACTATTATCGAAATTTTATCACGTAAATAAACTTACTGCATCCCTGTAAGCTCGAAATGTGCTTGAAAAGAAATATGCTATGACTCTGGTAAAAATATTTCACACAAAATTCAGCTTACCGACAAATCCACTTAAGGACAGACGAGACGTCACTTAATAATAGATATTTTTTTCTAAGAGTTTGTAATTGAAGTGTTGCTACTTACATGTAACATGTTTACTCACACAAAATTGCGAAATCACAGATCGGGGAAATTTTATCTCTCTAATATTTACCAAATAAATATTTGGCGAAAATAAGGCATCGCAAAACAAAAAAAAAACAAAACAAAAAAACAACTGTTATTTACAGTATGGGTCAGTTGTTATGATAAAACATTCTTGTTTAATTTCCTCCTGTTATATTTTAGACTGCAGTAATGAATACTTGGTGCCAAACTCTTTTCTTCCCTGTCCTGATAACTGCTGTTGCTGTCAGAGAGAAAAAGGAGAATGTCATTTGTGTGAAAACGAAAATGAGGGCCCTCAGTGTGAATTAGGTAACTAAACTTTTTTGCAACTGAGTAGGAGTATATTTATTTTTAATATGCTATTTTCTTTTATGGAAGAATGATATCAAACTCACAATCCCCACTACTGTAAGAATGTTCCATTTACATGAATACTGTAAATGTATTATATTTGACGTGTACGATATTTGGCGGGAACTGACTTTTGAACAAGTTAGCGTATATCTAAATTAGCACAATTTTAATGTTGTTATTTAGGAGTATATGTGCAAGACATTTGGCGTTGTACTTGAATTAGCGAAAGCTTCTTTCCGCCCAAGGTGCTAAAAAGAATACACAGCCAAATAATTTAATTTTGGTTGTAACGCGTCATTTGATTGGATAAAAAAAAATTAAATTGTATAATCTGGTTTGCTTACGTCACAATGACTTACGTCAAAGTCGTATCAATTCGCTAGACCTTCCGTTTAAAATATGAACAATTTGAAGGCGTTTAATAGAGAGAATTTGTCTTGTTTCATATTCCTAATGATTGAAAATTTATCATTAATTTTCACGAAGTGGTTTAAAAAAAGCGTAAACTCCTCCACCCAGGTTATAGCAGTATAATTTGGGTTGCTATTTAATTCATTCCTTAAATATAATACGTTTACAGTATGTTGCTCTTCCTTACACTTCATAATAAACATGTTAAGTGTATTTGGATTTAACATCATATCAATGATAGAAATAAATGTCATATTATCAGATAATATATATCTGGCAGATACAGTGTACAGGGCTTGACGAATATGTTTTAATGGTATAAAGCAGTAGCTGTTCCAATTCCTTTAAGATCGTTATTAAGAAATAAGGTATCATTTTTTGAGTTTTATTGCGATGTAAAACGGGTTGGTCACGTGATCAAATCCCATACTTTATGGAAGATTTGATCATGTGCCAACCCGTTTTACATCCCAATAAAACTCAAAAAATGATACCTTATTACTTATATTTACATTTGTGACTTATTCATATGTTAAATTTGCCTGATTGTGACTTTAAAAGTGTGAAATGCATTTTTTTCAAACCCAACGGCATGTATGTAATCCACTGAACGCGCGTCGACCCTTTATGACGTCACCGAGAAATTACGTCGAACGTTTATCCATACGCACAACTATGACCTTTTGACCCCGTACTTGTATTTATACAGTTATAAAACGATTGCTTTCAGTAGTGTTATATAAAGGAAAACATTTGCAAATGTAAATATATAAATATAAACCTAACATTACTTAAGCTCAAACGTTTCTTATCATGTAAGCTTGGGTTTCCACTTGCCTCAACAGGTCGACACAGCAAATAAGATTAAAATGTATCTGTTTTTTAACTATCAGACGTCAAAAAAAGAAACAACTAATAGGTACCAATGTTTCAGTGAGGTTATGGTGCCAATTGTACAAATAGTCCGAAGGACATCATCATAATCATGGGTATTACGATTGAAAAAAAATATCCCGTGGCATTTCGTTTTTTTTTTATTGTGGAAATTTACTATGAATATTGAATCACATTTTCATGTTATCGAGCATCATGATTTAATATTTTAATTAAATAAATGATGTTATTAGTTTCCTACCGGTGTAACCGTGGGGGAGTAAAGTTTTCCTCTCAGTCAGTCTGTCATTGAGTTTTTGATGAAATATTGGCAATTTTCTTTTATAATTGTCTTTACTATCGGGTTCGTGATTCACTAAATTAAAATTCAAACGAGCTTCTGTCCTAAAGAGGATAGGGAAAAACGGTAGGAAATGTATTGCTTATAAAAATTGCTCTCAGAATACTTGTTTGATTACATTTTAAAATACTGCTGAATCAGATTCAATCATTTACATTTTGATTGTAAAGTGCATTTATTCACCAAAAACAATATCAAAACATTGCTGTTTATATTTTGCCTTTTAAAAGCAGGTTTTACGATTTTACCTTGTAGATAACGCACACGATGAACCAGATTGGCAGTTCAGATTTTATGTTGTAGTTGGAACTTTCTTGGGTTCGGTTACATTGAACACTTTCTTACTGGCTTTACTCTGCCTAAAGCGGTAGGTAAAATGAACAGTGATCTTTCAACCAATTTAGTATATGTATGGTTACGTCAATGTAATGGAGTAAATTGAAGATTTTCTTGGAGTTTGAAATATATTTGTCGATAAAATATTTTTTTATTATTTTCAAGAAATAGAAGAAAGAAAATGAATGTACACAAAATGATAACAGAAGTGCCTAACCCACTACTTAATGAAGCCAATGTCATTTACGATAATCCTGACGGATACGTAGTTGGTGATTATCAGGAGCTTGAAGCTCTAAGGGTCTCCTCTTTGTATGACTCACTCCAACAGCAGAGGGATGAAGGACCTGATTTAAGAAATGAAAAATAAATGGGATGTGTTGTGCAACTGTTCTGTAAAACGTATTTTGATTGAAAAAATGGACTGATGTTTGTGGAAGTGAAACAGATTCAAACGAGCGAAAACTTTTGATTGTGATGATATAAAAGAAAGACGCAAAAAAATCCTTAATGACTTTTCTTTACTACTATATTTGAATAATGGACTCGAATATTTGGTATTTAATATCAATGAATCGAAAGAGTGTTGTATTTTGTTATATATATTTTGAACATCATTGGTACATGTAGCTTGAAGTTGATCAATTTGATTTAATTAATGTAGATTCCTTTTTAAAAAAAATCCAAAACAACAACCTTTTTAGGGGAAGCGGGCGATTCTACAATCTTGAGCCTTTGAATTACAATCAGAGTGATAAAAATGGGTAGCAATATCATGGCGAGATCGGAAGTATATGACTATTATTTGTATATCCACCAGACCCGATTTTTTTCTCATGTTCAGTCGTATGGCACATTAATATATCGTCAAAAGTCCATTTCTTTCAGGCAATCACAATTCATTTAACAAAGATATCATCTTCCAATGGGCAGTGCAAATGTACACAACTGAAAACATTGTTGATAAAGAAGTTTTAAGATGAAAATATGTTACAATTTTCATTTTATTAACCTTTTCAACGTTTCCTTATTCAAGGGTATAAATTACATTATTAATTTTCAAAACATTCAATAGAGCATTTCCTTAATTATACCATCTATAAAGTGTTTGATATTCCTAATTTTAGTCATAATTTCTTGAATAACCAGTCTTGTTCTGTAACTGAGTGTGCGAAAATGCAAGCTTAGCAATCTATTTATTTCATTACTTTGCATATGTCTTAGCAGTGTTTATCTCTTTGTTATTGTCATTTTTTCAATAAACATCCATAATTTCTTTCATCAAAATTGTTTGTTAAATTGATGCCTGTGATTTAGATCTAACTGGAAGGGGACTCAATCTCATTCTGCGATACGCCGTTACGCAATATATTTTCATTCACTGTCTTATTTATTTCTAAAGTACCTTACAATATGAATGTGTCGATTTATCTATGTCGTAAATGCCCGATATACACGCGGATGCATTTATAACAATGTCAACGAATGTATGCACGGGTCAATGTCTAGTTTTATACAAAACGGAGCTGATCCATCGCCGGTGAACATAAGTTTTGTGACCGCTTAATGAACATTAATGTCCACACACAAAAAATGAGAACAGTTATTTCCTCTTCAATATTACCGTTGTGGTATGCACAGTCGGCAGTGCACTTGCACCGTAATCGGAATGTAGTGAATTCGAATCTCGACTGCGACTGACCTAATTTGATGAAGAAAAATTGCAAGCATTTGTTACTTCGCCTCTCGATTAGTGAAAATTGGAAGTCTTTGGATGAATACTATAAAACCAAGCCTCCGGGTTGCGATAGGCGTTGGTACGATAAAGATCCCTCACATATATGACCCCGAGTACAGTGTAAAGATTAAAATTTAAAGTCTTTCGGTGGTATATAGTGACTTCTCAAAACGAGTAAAACCTTCTCGGATGGGAAGTTAAATGATATACAAAAATTAAATCCTTTTAAAAATTTCAATTTTTCAAGGCTGAGTCTAACTATTTCTATCTAAGAAACCTGATATTCTTTCTTTCTTGTTCTTTAGTTTTATTTTAATTATTTCACAATAGAATAATTAAATGCTTGCAATCTTATCTTGATATCTTAAAGGGTGATCTTTTTTATGTCACATAACATATTTAAACACTTGAAATAAAAGTTTGGATCCTATGAGTGGTAATTATGTTTAACATTTGGATAATGATACATTCTTATTTTAAATAATTAACTTTAAAAGACTAGCCATGGGTACCAATGCGACAAATTGTTATAAAGAAAGAGCAAATAAACAAAATAATCGTCAAAATTTACAGAGCATAATACTGAATACAAGGTTATCCCTCATGTTATTTTCGCCCTTTTGACACTTGCAAACAGTTTCATCCCGTTTATAATTCATCCAGTCATAGTTTGTTTAAGATATTTTACTGTATGCTTTGAATTCGCCTCATTTTAAATACACCCTCTCGTGTCAAGGGCGAAAAGGCAGAAAATAAAACCAGGGACAAAAATGTCCGTTTATACGGTATATTATATTATACTTTTTTAAAGGTCACAGTAGAAAGCAAAAGAAATCTCACATTACTACATAATTTGAATAAGGTTAGATAATTTTGACTAATACTGTTATAAATTTAGACTTTACAGAAAAACATAGCCCCCAAACACTTCCTGAATATATTGCCCTTGAAATATTAACATACAATGTACAAATTCTTTGCAATAAATTCAACAATTATTTGTATGATGGTTTAATTGATTG